>NC_091985.1:52847880-53043792 GCF_044704955.1 Pristiophorus japonicus | reverse complement strand
CTCCCGGCGCTGCAGTCGGTAAGTAGAAAATGTTTTATTTATTGATTTAAAAAAAATGTTATTCCTTATTAATTTTTTTTGATTGATTTATTGATTGATTTATTGATGTTTTTATCATTTATTATTGATGATGGCTCTTTATTTGTGAACTTCCCTTTAAACCCCCGCCCCCCCCCCCCATTCCCTACGCCTGATTTGTAACCTACGCCTGATTTTCTAAAGTGTAGACAAAGTTTTTTCGAGCGTACAAAAATCTTCACTTACTCCATTCTAAGTTAGTTTGGAGTAAGTTTTCACTGCCGAAACTTTGAAAACAGGCGTAAGTGGCCGGACACGCCCCCTTTTGAAAAAAAAATTCTGTTTCAAAATGAAACTGTTCTAACTGACTAGAACTGGAGCAAACTAAATGCCGAGAATTTGAATTTCTAAGATACTCCGTTCAAAAAATCAGGAGCAACTGAGGCCGAAACTTGGGCCCAATAATGGGGCTGTACTGGCAGTCGACCTCGCCCTCCAGGATCTATGGTCGAGGGAGCGTAGGCAGCCAGAAATACAGGAACATGTGCGCAGAGAGATGAGGAGGAACATCAGGGCTCTCACTCGGAGTCCTTACCCTCCGAGATATTTTGACAACATCTCTCCTCCCAATTATGTGAGGAGCAGTGTATTAGACAGCTCTGCCTCACTAAGGAGGTGCTCACAGAACTCTGCCACCTCCTCCAAACAGACCTCCAGCCTCACACCAGGATGACTTAAAGCCCAGATCATAGGATTACACAGGATCACATCGGATATACGACACAGAAACAGGCCATTCGGCTCAACCAGTCCATGCCACGTTTATGCTCCACTCGAGCCTCCTCCCATCTTTCCTCATCTAACTCAACCAGCATAACCCTCTATTCCCTTCTCCCTCATATGCCTGTCTGGCCTCCCCTTAAATGCATCTATACTATTTGCTTCAACCACTCCCTGTGGTAGCGAGTTCCACATTCTCACCATTCTCTGGGTAAAGGAGTTTCTTCTGAATTCCCAATTGGCTTTCTTGGTGACTATCTTATATTGATGGCCTCTAGTTATGCTCTTCCCCACAAGTGGAAACATTCTCTCTGTATCCACCCTATCAAAACCTTTGCTCACCACATCCCTATCATTCCACCCCTCTCGCAGGCACAAAGCTGAAATGACAGATACCACAAAAGAATGCTAAGTGAATTAATAAATTCTACAGTGCCCTCAGGGACAGGCTGCTCAGGGGTTGCTGATTATCTGAAAGCATAAATTCACAAGAGTCGGGTTAATGTGTGGGGGGAGGGGGTAGGAAGGGAGAAATGCATGATTGGCTGGAAAGTGTGAAACGCTTGTGGGGTGAGGGAGAAGTGGGATTTGAGAAGAAGGAGCAGGGATGAACATAACGTTGTTGTCCCCAAAGGGAGTCAACGTCGCCGGTGGCCACGCGCCCACCACTTGACGCCTAATTATTTGCAGCACTCAATTCTCCAGCACAGTGGTTGGGTGTCGGTTTGTACCCCGCCTGTGATCTCCTGCTCCCTCCTGTTGTGAGCCACCTTGGCCTGCAAGAGAAAGGAAAGTGAGAGAGTGAGTGTGGAACAATGAGTTTGGGTGATATGCCTGCCATAGTAGAATAGCTGTCATTGTGTGTAAGGTTTGAGATGTGGGTGTGAGTGTTGGTCGGTAGAGATTATTGGGGGTGAGTGCTGGGGGCAGGGTGCTTTGGGCAGTGTGTGAAGACTGTGGTTCAGATGATGGTATGCATCACTTGTTGAAGCATGCGCTCACCCTGACCACCCGAGTGAGGTCATGAAATGTCTTCCTGCACTGTGTGTGGGTACTGGGGACACGCTGCCCGAGAAACATTGCCCAAGGCGCACTGCACAAGATGCATTGCCCAAGATGCATTGCCCGAAACGCGCTGTCCGAGACGCATTGCCCGAGACACATTGCCCAAGGCGCATTGCCCGAGACACATTGCTCGAGACACGGTCCCGAGACACGCTGCCCGAGACATGTTGTCCGAGATGCATTGTCCGAAATGTGCTGCCCGAGACACACTGCCCAAGATGCGCTGCACGTAACGCACTGCCTGAAACGCACTGCCCGAGACGTGCTGTCCGAAACGCACTGCCCGAAACGCACTGCCCGAGACGTGCTGCCCGAAATGCACTGCCCGAGACGTGCTGCCTGAAACGCACTGCCCGAGACGCGCTCCCTGAGTCGCGCTGCCCGAGACGTGCTGCCCAAGACGCAATGCCCAAGACGCGCTGCCCGAGACACACTGCCAGAGATGCACTGCCTGGGACGCGCTGCCTGAGACACGTTGCCCGAGACGCATTGCCCGAAACGCGCTGCCTGAGACACACTGCCCGAGACGTGCTGCCTGAGACGCGTTGCCCGAGACGTGTTGCCCGAGTAACATTGCCTGAAACGTGCTGCCCGAGACGCACTGCCCGAGACGCACTGCCAGAGACACAGTGCCCGAGATGCACTGCCCGAGACGCAGCTCGAGATGCATTGCCCGTGATGTGCTGCCCGAGACACACTGCCCGAGACGCACTGCCAGAGACACAGTGCCCGAGATGCACTGCCCGAGACGCAGCTCGAGATGCATTGCCCGTGATGTGCTGCCCGAAACGAATTGCCCGAGACGCTTTGTCCGAGATGTGGTGCCCGAGACACACTGCCCGAGACGTGCTGCCTGAGACGCGTTGCCCGAGACGTGTTGCCCGAGACACACTGTCTGAAACGTGCTGCCCGAGACGTGCTGCCTGAGACACATTGTCTGAAACGCATTGCCCGAGACGCACTGCCCGAGACGCACTGCCAGAGACACAGTGCCCGAGATGCACTGCCCGAGACGCAGCTCGAGATGCATTGCCCGTGATGTGCTGCCCGAAACGCATTGCCCGAGACGCATTGTCCGAGTCGCATTGGCCGAGATGTGGTGCCCGAGACACACTGCCCGAGACGTGCTGCCCGAGACACACTGCCCGAGACACACTGCCCGAGACACACTGCCTGAGACGCGCTCCCCGAAATGCGCTGCCCGAGATGCAATGCCCGAGACACACTGCCAGAGACGCGCTGCCCGAGACGTGTTGCCCGAGATGCGCTGCCCGAGACGTGTTGCCCGAGACGTGCTGCCCGAGACACACTGCCTGAGACACACTGCCCGAGACACACTGCCTGAGACGCGCTCCCCGAGGTGCGCTGCCCGAGATGCAATGCCCGACACACACTGCCCGAGACGCGCTGCCCAAGACGCGCTGCCCGAGACGCATTGCCCAAGACGCGTTGCCCGAGATGCGCTGCCCAAGATGTGCTGCCCGAGACACACTGCCCGAGACACACTGCCCGAGACACAGCCCGAGACGTGCTGCCCGAGACACACTGCCCGAGACACACTGCCCGAGATGTGCTGCCCGAGACACACTGCCCGAGACGCAGCCCGAGACGTGCTGCCCGAGACACACTGCCCGAGACACACTGCCCGAGATGTGCTGCCCGAGACACACTGCCCGAGATGTGCTGCCCGAGACACACTGCCCGAGACGTATTGCCCGATACGTGCTGCCCGAGACACAGCCTGAGACATGCTGCCCGAGACACACTGCCCAAAATGCGCTGCCCGAAACGCACTGCCCGAGACGCGCTGCCCGAAATGCACTGTCCGAGACGCGCTCCCCGAGTCGCGCTGCCCGAGACGTACTGCCCGAAACGCACTGCTCGAGATGCACTGCCCGAGATGCAATAGAAACGTGAAAACATAGAAACATAGAAAATAGGTGCAGGAGTAGGCCATTCAGCCCCTCTAGCCTGCACCGCCATTCATTGAGTTCATGGCTGAACATGCAACTTCAGTACCCCCTTCCTGCTTTCTCGCCATACCCCTTGATCCCCCGAGTAGTAAGGACGACATCTAACTCCCTTTTGAATATATTTAGTGAATTGGCCTCAACTACTTTCTGTGGTAGTGAATTCCACAGGTTCACCACTCTCTGGGTGAAGAAGTTTCTCCTCATCTCGGTCCTAAATGGCTTACCCCTTATCCTTAGACTGTGACCCCTGGTTCTGGACTTCCCCAACATTGGGAACATTCTTTCTGCATCGAATCTGTCTAAACCCGTCAGAATTTTAAACGTTTCTATGAGGTCCCCTCTCATTCTTCTGAACTCCAGTGAATACAAGCCCAGTTGACCCAGTCTTTCTTGATAGGTCAGTCCCACCATCCCGGGAATCAGTCTGGTGAATCTTCGCTGCACTCCCTCAATAGCAAGAATGTCCTTCCTCAAGTTAGGAGACCAAAACTGTACACAATACTCCAGGTGTGGCCTCAGCAAGGCCCTGTACAACTGTAGGCAACACCTCCCTGCCCCTGTACTCAAATCCCCTCGCTATGAAGGCCACCATGCCATTTGCTTTCTTAACCGCCTGCTGTACCTGCATGCCAACCTTCAATGACTGATGTACCATGACACCCAGGTCTCATTGCACCTCCCCTTTTCCTAATCTGTCACCATTCAGATAATAGTCTGTCTCTCTGTTTTTACCACCAAAGTGGATAACCTCACATTTATCCACATTATACTTCATCTGCCATGCATTTGCCCACTCACCTAACCTATCCAAGTCACTCTGCAGCCTCATAGCATCCTCCTCGCAGCTCATGCTGCCACCCAACTTAGTGTCATCTGCAAATTTGGAGATACTACATTTAATCCCCTCGTCTAAATCATTAATGTACAATGTAAACAGCTGGGGCCCCAGCACAGAACCTTGCGGTACCCCACTAGTCACTGCCTGCCATTCTGAAAAGTCCCCATTTACTCCTACTCTTTGCTTCCTGTCTGACAACCAGTTCTCAATCCACGTCAGCACACTACCCCCAATCCCATGTGCTTTAACTTTGCACGTTAATCTCTTGTGTGGGACCTTGTCGAAAGCCTTCTGAAAGTCCAAATATACCACATCAACTGGTTCTCCTTTGTCCACTTTACTGGAAACATCCTCAAAAAATTCCAGAAGGTTTGTCAAGCATGATTTCCCTTTCACAAATCCATGCTGACTTGGACCTATCATGTCACCATTTTCCAAATGCACTGCTATGACATCCTTAATAATCGATTCCATCATTTTACCCACGACTGAGGTCAGGCTGACCGGTCTATAATTCCCTGTTTTCTCTCTCCCTCCTTTTTTAAAAAGTGGGGTTACATTGGCTACCCTCCACTCGATAGGAACTGATCCAGAGTCAATGGAATGTTGGAAAATGACTGTCAATGCATCCACTATTTCCAAGGCCACCTCCTTAAGTACTCTGGGATGCAGTCCATCAGGTCCTGGGGATTTATCGGCCTTCAATCCCATCAATTTCCCCAACACAATTTCCCGACTAATAAAGATTTCCCTCAGTTCCTCCTCCTTACTAGACCCTCTGACCCCTTTTATATCCGGAAGGTTGTTGGTGTCCTCCTTAGTGAATACCGAACTAAAGTACTTGTTCAATTGGTCTGCCATTTCTTTGTTCCCAGTTATGACTTCCCCTGATTCTGACTGCAGGGGACCTACGTTTGTCTTTACGAACCTTTTTCTCTTTACATACCTATAGAAACTTTTGCAATCTGCCTTAATGTTCCCTGCAAGCTTCTTCTCGTACTCCATTTTCCCTGCCCTAATCAAACCCTTTGTCCTCCTCTGCTGAGTTCTAAATTTCTCCCAGTCCCCGGGTTCACTGCTATTTCTGGCCAATTTGTATGCCACTTCCTTGGCTTTAATACTATCCCTGATTTCCCTTGATAGCCACGGTTGAGCCACCTTCCCTTTTTTATTTTTACGCCAGACAGGAATATACAATTGTTGTAGTTCATCCATGCGGTCTCTAAATGTCTGCCATTGCCCATCCACAGTCAACCCCTTAAGTATCATTTGCCAATCTATCCTAGCCAATTCACGCCTCATACCTTCAAAGTTACCCTTCTTTAAGTTCTGGACCATGGTCTCTGAATTAACTGTTTCATTCTCCATCCTAATGCAGAATTCCACCATATTATGGTCACTCTTCCCCAAGGGGCCTCGCACAATGAGATTGCTAATTAATCCTCTCTCATTACACAACACCCAGTCTAAGATGGCCTCCCCCCTAGTTGGTTCCTCGACATATTGGTCTAGAAAACCATCCCTTATGCACTCCAGGAAATCCTCCTCCACCGTATTGCTTCCAGTTTGGCTCGCCCAATCTATGTGCATATTAAAGTCACCCATTATAAATGCTGCACCTTTATTGCATGCACCCCTAATTTCCTGTTCATCACTACTACTGTTTGGAGGTCTGTACACAACTCCCACTAACGTTTTTTGCCCTTTGGTGTTCTGCAGCTCTACCCATATAGATTCCACATCATCCAAGCTCATGTCGTTCCTAACTATTGCCTTAATCTCCTCTTTAACCAGCAATGCTACCCCACCTCCTTTTCCTTTTATTCTATCCTTCCTGAATGTTGAATACCCCTGGATGTTGAGTTCCCAGCCCTGATCATCCTGGAGCCACGTTGCCATAATCCCAATCACATCATATTTGTTAACATCTATTTGCACAGTTAATTCATCCACTTTATTGCGGATACTCCTTGCATTTAGACACAAAGCCTTCATGCTTGTTTTTTTAACACCCTTTGTCCTTTTAGAATTTTGCTGTACAGTGGCCCTTTTTGTTCTTTGCCTTGGGTTTCTCTGCCCTCCACGTTTCCTCATCTCCTTTCTGTCTTTTGCTTTTGCCTCCTTTTTGTCTCCCTCTGTCTCCCTGCATTGGTTCCCATCCCCCTGCCATATTAGTTTAACTCCTCCCCAACAGCACTAGCAAACACTCCCCCTAGGACATTGGTTCCGGTCCTGCCCAGGTGCAGACCGTCCGGTTTGTACTGGTCCCACCTCCCCCAGAACCGGTTCCAATACCCCAGGAATTTGAATCCCTCCCTGCTGCACCACTGCTCAAGCCACGTATTCATCTGCGCTATCCTGCGATTCCTACTCTGACTAGCACGTGGCACTGGTAGCAATCCCGAGATTACTACTTTTGAGGTCCTACTTTTTAATTTAGCTCCTACTCCTTAAATTCGTTTCGTAGGACCTCATCCCTTTTTTTACCTCTGTCGTTGGTACCAATGTGCACCACGACAACTGGCTGTTCTCCCTCCCTTTTCAGAATGCCCTGCACCCGCTCCGAGACATCCTTGACCAATGCCCGAGACACACTGCCCGAGACGCATTGTGCTGCCCGAGACACACTGCCCGAGACACACTGCCCGTGATGTGCTGCCCGAGACGTGCTGCCCGAGACACACTGCCCGAGACACAATGCCTGAGGCGTATTGCCCGATACGTGCTGCCCGAGACACAGACCGAGACGTGCTGCCCGAGACACGCTGCCCGAGACGTGCTGCCCGAGACACACTGCCCGAGACGCACTGCCCGAGACACACCGCCCGAGACGCACTGCCCGAGACACACTGCCCGAGACGCACTGCCCGAGACGTGCTGCCCGAGACGTGCTGACTGAGACACACTGCCCGAGACGTGCTGCCCGAGACACACTGCCCGAGACACACTGCCCGAGACGTATTGCCCGATACGTGCTGCCCGAGACGCAGCCTGAGACATGCTGCCCGAGACACACTGCCCGAGACACACTGCCCGAGATGTGCTGCCCGAGACACACTGCCCGAGACGTATTGCCCGATACGTGCTGCCCGAGACGCAGCCTGAGACATGCTGCCCGAGACACACTGCCCAAAATGCGCTGCCCGAAACACACTGCCCGAGGCGCGCTGCCCGAGACGTACTGCCCGAGACGCACTGCCCGAGATGCACTTCCCGAGATGCAATAGAAACGTAGAAACATAGAAACATAAAAAATAGGTGCAGGAGTAGGCCATTCAGCCCCTCTAGCCTGCACCGCCATTCAATGAGTTCATGGCTGAACATGCAACTTCAGTACCCCATTCCTGCTTTCTCGCCATACCCCTTGATCCCCCTAGTAGTAAGGACTACATCTAACTCCCTTTTGAATATATTTAGTGAATTGGCCTCAACAACTTTCTGTGGTAGAGAATTGCACAGGTTCACCACTCTCTGGGTGAAGAAGTTTCTCCTCATCTCGGTCCTAAATGGCTTAACCCTTATCCTTAGACTGTGACCCCTGGTTCTGGACTTCCCCAACATTGGGAACATTCTTCCTGCATCGAACCTGTCTAAACCCGTCAGAATTTTAAACGTTTCTATGAGGTCCCCTCGCATTCTTCTGAACTCCAGTGAATACAAGCCCAGTTGATCCAGTCTTTCTTAATAAGTCAGTCCCACCATCCCGGGAATCAGTCTGGTGAATCTTCGCTGCACTCCCTCAATAGCAAGAATGTCCTTTCTCAAGTTAGGAGACCAAAACTGTACACAATACTCCAGGTGTGGCCTCACCAAGGCCCTGTACAACTGTAGCAACACCTCCCTGCCCCTGTACTCAAATCCCCTCGCTATGAAGGCCAACATGCCATTTGCTTTCTTAACCGCCTGCTGTACCTGCATGCCAACCTTCAATGACTGATGTACCATGACACCCAGGTCTCATTGCACCTCCCCTTTTCCTAATCTGTCACCATTCAGATAATAGTCTGTCTCTCTGTTTTTACCACCAAAGTGGATAACCTCACATTTATCCACATTATACTTCATCTGCCATGCATTTGCCCACTCACCTAACCTATCCAAGTCACTCTGCAGCCTCATAGCATCCTCCTCGCAGCTCACGCTGCTACCCAACTTAGTGTCATCTGCAAATTTGGAGATACTACATTTAATCCCCTCGTCTAAATCATTAATGTACAATGTAAACAGCTGGGGCCCCAGCACAGAACCTTGCGGTACCCCACTAGTCACTGCCTGCCATTCTGAAAAGTACCCATTTACTCCTACTCTTTGTTTCCTGTCTGACAACCAGTTCTCAATCCATGTCAGCACACTACCCCCAATCCCATGTGCTTTAACTTTGCACATTAATCTCTTGTGTGGGACCTTGTCGAAAGCCTTCTGAAAGTCCAAATATACCACATCAACTGGTTCTCCTTTGTCCACTTTACTGGAAACATCCTCAAAAAATTCCAGAAGGTTTGTCAAGCATGATTTCCCTTTCACAAATCCATGCTGACTTGGACCTATCATGTCACCATTTTCCAAATGCACTGCTATGACATCCTTAATAATCGATTCCATCATTTTACCCACGACTGAGGTCAGGCTGACCGGTCTATAATTCCCTGTTTTCTCTCTCCCTCCTTTTTTAAAAAGTGGGGTTACATTGGCTACCCTCCATTCGATAGGAACTGATCCAGAGTCAATGGAATGTTGGAAAATGACTGTCAATGCATCCACTATTTCCAAGGCCACCTCCTTAAGTACTCTGGGATGCAGTCCATCAGGTCCTGGGGATTTATCGGCCTTCAATCCCATCAATTTCCCCAACACAATTTCCCGACTAATAAAGATTTCCCTCAGTTCCTCCTCCTTACTAGACCCTCTGACCCCTTTTATATCCGGAAGGTTGTTGGTGTCCTCCTTAGTGAATACCGAACCAAAGTACTTGTTCAATTGGTCTGCCATTTCTTTGTTCCCAGTTATGACTTCCCCTGATTCTGACTGCAGGGGACCTACGTTTGTCTTTACGAACCTTTTTCTCTTTACATACCTATAGAAACTTTTGCAATCTGCCTTAATGTTCCCTGCAAGCTTCTTCTCGTACTCCATTTTCCCTGCCCTAATCAAACCCTTTGTCCTCCTCTGCTGAGTTCTAAATTTCTCCCAGTCCCCGGGTTCACTGCTATTTCTGGCCAATTTGTATGCCACTTCCTTGGCTTTAATACTATCCCTGATTTCCCTTGATAGCCACGGTTGAGCCACCTTCCCTTTTTTATTTTTACACCAGACAGGAATATACAATTGTTGTAGTTCATCCATGCGGTCTCTAAATGTCTGCCATTGCCCATCCACAGTCAACCCCTTAAGTATCATTCGCCAATCTATCCTAGCCAATTCACGCCTCATACCTTCAAAGTTACCCTTCTTTAAGTTCTGGACCATGGTCTCTGAATTAACTGTTTCATTCTCCATCCTAATGCAGAATTCCACCATATTATGGTCACTCTTCCCCAAGGGGCCTCGCACAATGAGATTGCTAATTAATCCTCTCTCATTACACAACACCCAGTCTAAGATGGCCTCCCCCCTAGTTGGTTCCTCGACATATTGGTCTAGAAAACCATCCCTTATGCACTCCAGGAAATCCTCCTCCACCGTATTGCTTCCAGTTTGGCTCGCCCAATCTATGTGCATATTAAAGTCACCCATTATAACTGCTGCACCTTTATTGCATGCACCCCTAATTTCCTGTTCATCACTACTACTGTTTGGAGGTCTGTACACAACTCCCACTAACGTTTTTTGCCCTTTGGTGTTCTGCAGCTCTACCCATATAGATTCCACATCATCCAAGCTCATGTCGTTCCTAACTATTGCCTTAATCTCCTCTTTAACCAGCAATGCTACCCCACCTCCTTTTCCTTTTATTCTATCCTTCCTGAATGTTGAATACCCCTGGATGTTGAGTTCCCAGCCCTGATCATCCTGGAGCCACGTTGCCATAATCCCAATCACATCATATTTGTTAACATCTATTTGCACAGTTAATTCATCCACTTTATTGCGGATACTCCTTGCATTTAGACACAAAGCCTTCATGCTTGTTTTTTTAACACCCTTTGTCCTTTTAGAATTTTGCTGTACAGTGGCCCTTTTTGTTCTTTGCCTTGGGTTTCTCTGCCCTCCACGTTTCCTCATCTCCTTTCTGTCTTTTGCTTTTGCCTCCTTTTTGTCTCCCTCTGTCTCCCTGCATTGGTTCCCATCCCCCTGCCATATTAGTTTAACTCCTCCCCAACAGCACTAGCAAACACTCCCCCTAGGACATTGGTTCCGGTCCTGCCCAGGTGCAGACCGTCCGGTTTGTACTGGTCCCACCTCCCCCAGAACCGGTTCCAATACCCCAGGAATTTGAATCCCTCCCTGCTGCACCACTGCTCAAGCCACGTATTCATCTGCGCTATCCTGCGATTCCTACTCTGACTAGCACGTGGCACTGGTAGCAATCCCGAGATTACTACTTTTGAGGTCCTACTTTTTAATTTAGCTCCTACTCCTTAAATTCGTTTCGTAGGACCTCATCCCTTTTTTTACCTCTGTCGTTGGTACCAATGTGCACCACGACAACTGGCTGTTCTCCCTCCCTTTTCAGAATGCCCTGCACCCGCTCCGAGACATCCTTGACCAATGCCCGAGACACACTGCCCGAGATGCACTGCCTGGGACGCGCTGCCTGAGACATGCTGCCCGAGACGCGTTGCCCGACACATATTGCCCGAGATGCGCTGCCCAAGACGCGCTGCCCGAGACACACTGCCCGAGACACACTGCCCGAGATGCATTGTGCTGCCCGAGACATGCTGCCCGAGACACAGCCCGAGACGTGCTGCCCGAGACACACTGCCCGAGACGTAGTGCCCGATACGTGCTGCCCGAGACGCAGCCCGAGACATGCTGCCCGAGGCACACTGCCCGAAACGTGCTGCCCGAGATGTGCTGCCTGAGGCACACTGCCCGAGACACAGCTCAAGCCACGTATTCAGCTGCGCTATCCTGCGATTCCTACTCTGACTAGCACGTGGGACTGGTAGCAATCCCGAGATTATTACTTTTGAGGTCCTACTTTTTAATTTAGCTCCTAGCTCCTTAAATTCGTTTCGTAGGACCTCATCCCTTTTTTTACCTATGTCGTTGGTACCAATGTGCACCACGACAACTGGCTGTTCTCCCTCCCTTTTCAGAATGTCCTACACCCGCTCCGAGACATCCTTGACCAATGCCCGAGACACACTGCCCGAGACGCGCTGCCTGGGACGCGCTGCCTGAGACATGCTGCCCGAGACGCGTTGCCCGAGACGCGCTGCCCGAGACACACTGCCCGAGACGCATTGTGCTGCCCGAGACATGCTGCCCGAGACACACCGCCCGAGACACACTGCCTGAGGCGTATTGACTGATACGTGCTGCCCGAGACGCAGCCCGAGACGTGCTGCCCGAGACGTGCTGCCCGAGGCACATTGTCCGAAACGTGCTGCCCGAGACACAATGCCCGAGACACACTGCCCGAGACGTATTGCCCAATACGTGCTGCCCGAGACGCAGCCAGAGACGTGCTGCCCGAGACACACTGCCCGAGACGTGCTGCCCGAGACACACTGCCCATGATGTGCTGCCTGAGACGTGCTGCCTGAGACACACTGCCTGAAACGATTTGCCCGAGACGCACTGCCCGAGACGCAGCTCGAGACGCATTGCCCGTGATGTGTTGCCCGAGATACATTGCCCGAGACACATTGCCCGTGATGTGCTGCCTGAGACACATTGCTTGAGACACACTTTCGAGACGCACGGCCTGAGACACATTGCCCGAGACGTGCTGCCCGAGACACATTGCCCGAGACATGCTGTCCGAGACACACTGTCTGAGACGTGCTGTCCAAGACGCATTGCCCGAGACCTGCTGCCCGAGACACAGTGCCCGTGATGTGCTGCCTGAGACGTGCTGCCTGAGACACACTGCCTGAAACGCATTGCCCGAGACGCACTGCCCAAGACGCACTGCCCGAGACGCAGCTCGAGACGCATTGCCCGTGATGTGTTGCCCGAAACGCATTGCCCGAGACGCATTGCCCGAGACGCATTGCCCGAGACACACTGCCAGAGGCGTATTGCCCGATACGTGCTGCCCGAGACACAGCCCGAGACGTGCTGCCCGAGACGCAGCTCGAGACACATTGCCCGTGATGTGTTGCCCGAAACGCATTGCCCGAAACGCATTGCTAGAGACGCATTGCCCGAAACGCATTGCCCGAGACGTGGTGCCCGAGACACACTGCCCGAGACACGCTGCCCGAGACGCATTGCCCGAGACACATTGCCCGAGATACATTGCCCGAGACACTCTGCCCGAGACATGCTGCCCAAGACACACTGCCTGTGATGTGCTGCCTGAGACACATTGCCTGAGACACACTTTCGAGACGCACGGCCTGAGACACTCTGCCCGAGACATGCTGCCCGTGATGTGCTGCCTGAGACGCATTGCCCGAGACACACTCTCCGAGACGTGCTGCCCGAGACACATTGCCCGAGACACACTGTCGAGACGTGCTGCCCGAGACACATTGCCCAAGATGTGCTGTCCGAGACGCATTGCCCGAGACGTACTGCCCGACACACACTGCCCGAGACGCATTGTGCTGCCCAAGATGCAATGCCCGAGACACACTGCCCGAGACGCGCTGCCTGGGACGCGCTGCCCGAGACACACTGCCAGAGATGCACTGCCTGGGACGCGCTGCCTGAGGCATGCTGCCCGAGACGCGTTGCCCGAGACATATTGCCCGAGATGCGTTGCCCAAGACGCGCTGCCCGAGACAGACTGCCCGAGACGCATTGTGCTGCCCGAGACATGCTGCCCGAGACACAGCCCGAGACGTGCTGCCCGAGACACACTGCCCGAATTGTCTTGCCCGATACGTGCTGCCCGAGACGCAGCCCGAGACGTGCTGCCCGAGGCACACTGCCCGTGATGTGCTGCCCGAGGCACACTGCCCGTGATGTGCTGCCCGAGACGTGCTGCCCGAGACACACTGTCCGAAACGTGCTGCCCGAGACACACTGCCCGAGACACGCTGCCCAAGACACACTGCCCGTGACGTGCTGCCCGAGACACATTGCCCGAGACGCGCTGCCCGAGACGTGCTGCCCGAGACGCGTTGCTCGAGATGTGTTGCCCGAGATGCGCTGCCCGAGACGCGCTGCCCAAGATGCGTTGCCCGAGATGCGCTGCCCAAGACGAGCTGCCCAAGACGCATTGCCCGAGACACACTGCCCGAGATGTGCTGCCCGAGACACACTGCCCGAGACGTGCTGCCTGAGACACATTGCCTGAAACGCATTGACCGAGACGCACTGCCCGAGACACACTGCCAGAGACACAGTGCCCGAGACGCACTGCCCGAGACGCAGCTCGAGACGCATTGCCCGTGATGTGCTGCCCGAAACGCATTGCCCGAGACACATTGTCCGAGACGCATTGCCCGAGATGTGGTGCCCGAGACACACTGCCCGATACGTGCTGCCCGAGACGCAGCCCGAGACGTGCTGCCCGAGACACACTGCCCGAGACACACTGCCCGAGACACACTGCCCGAGACGCGCTCCCCGAGATGCGCTGCCCGAGATGCAATGCCCGAGACACACTGCCTGAGACACACTGCCCGAGACGCGCTCCCCGAGATGCGCTGCCCGAGATGCATTGCCCGAGACACAGTGCCAGAGACGCGCTGCCCGAGACGTGTTGCCCGAGACATGCTGCCCGAGACGTGCTGCCCGAGACGTGCTGCCCGAGACGCACTGCCCGACACACACTGCCCGAGACGCATTGTGCTGCCCAAGACGCAATGCCCGAGACACACTGCCCGAGACGCGCTGCCTGGGACGCGCTGCCCGCGACACACTGCCAGAGATGCAGTGCCTGGGCCGCGCTGCCTGAGACATGCTGCCCGAGACACGTTGCCCGAGACATATTGCCCGAGATGCGCTGCCCAAGACGCGCTGCCCGAGACACACTGCCCGAGACGCATTGTGCTGCCCGAGACATGCTGCCCGAGACACAGCCCGAGACGTGCTGCCCGAGACACACTGCCCGAGACACACTGCCCGAGGCGTCTTGCCCGATACGTGCTGCCCGAGACGCAGCCCGAGACGTGCTGCCCGAGGCACACTGCCCGTGATGTGCTGCCCGAGACGTGCTGCCCGAGACACACTGCCCGAGACACGCTGCCCAAGACACACTGCCCGTGACGCGCTGCCCGAGACACACTGCCCGTGACGTGCTGCCCGAGACACATTTATCGAGACGTGCTGCCCGAGACACACTGCCCGAGACGTGCTGCCTGAGACGTGCTGCCCGAGGCACACTGCTCGTGATGTGCTGCCCGAGACGCATTGCCCGAGATGCGCTGCCCAAGACGCGCTGCCCAAGACGCATTACCCGAGACACACTGTCCGAGACACACTGCCAGAGACGTGCTGCCCGAGACACACTGCCCGAGACGTATTGCACGTGATGTGTTGCCCGAAACGCATTGCCCGAGACGCATTGCCCGAGACGCATTGCCCGAGACACACTGCCAGAGGCGTATTGCCCGATACGTGCTGCCCGAGACACAGCCCGAGACGTGCTGCCCGAGACACACTGCCCGAGACGCAGCTTGAGACACATTGCCCGTGATGTGTTGCCCGAAACGCATTGCCCGAAACGCATTGCCCGAGACGCATTGCCCGAAACGCATTGCCCGAGACGTGGTGCCCGAGACACACTGCCCGAGACACGCTGCCCGAGACGCATTGCCCGAGACACATTGCCCGAGATACATTGCCCGAGACACTGTGCCCGAGACATGCTGCCCAAGACACACTGCCCGTGATGTGCTGCCTGAGACACATTGCCTGAGACACACTTTCGAGACGCACGGCCTGAGACACATTGCCCGAGACGTGCTGCCCGAAACGCATTGCCCGAGACGTGCTGTCCGAGACGCATTGCCCGAGACGTGGTGCCCGAGACACACTGCCCGTGATGTGCTGCCCGAGACGTGCTGCCCGAAACGCATTGCCCGAGACGTGCTGCCCGAGACGCATTGCCCGAGACGTGGTGCCCGAGACACACTGCCCAAGACGTGCTGCCCGAGACACGCTGCCTGAGACGCATTGCCCGAGACACATTGCCCGAGACACATTGCCCGAGACGTGGTGCCCGAGACACGCTGCCTGAGACGCATTGCCCGAGATACATTGCCCGAGATACATTGCCCGAGATGTGCTGCCCGAGACACACTGCCCGAGACATGCTGCCTGAGACACATTGCCTGAAACGCATTGACCGAGACGCACTGCCCGAGACACACTGCCAGAGACACAGTGCCCGAGACGCACTGCCCGAGACGCAGCCCGAGACGTGCTGCCCGAGGCACACTGCCCGTGATGTGCTGCCCGAGATGTGCTGCCCGAGACACACTGCCCGAGACACGCTGCCCGAGACGTGCTGCCCGAGACGCGTTGCTCGAGATGTGTTGCCCAAGACGAGCTGCCCAAGATGCATTGCCCGAGACACATTGCCCGAGATGTGCTGCCCGAGACACACTGCCCGAGACGTGCTGCCTGAGACACATTGCCTGAAACGCATTGACCGAGACGCACTGCCCGAGACACACTGCCAGAGACGCAGCTCGAGACGCATTGCCCGTGATGTGCTGCCCGAAACGCATTGCCCGAGACACATTGTCCGAGACGCATTGCCCGAGATGTGGTGCCTGAGACGCATTTCCCGAGACGCATTGTCCGAGACACATTGTCCGAGACGCATTGCCCGAGGTGTGGTGCCCGAGACGCATTTCCCGAGACGCACTGTCCGAGACGCATTACCCGAGATGTGGTGCCCGAGACGCATTGCCCTAGACGCATTGTCTGAGATGCATTGCCTGAGACACACTGCCCGAGACGCATTGCCCGAGATGTGGTGCCCGAGACACACTGCCCGATACATGCTGCCCGAGACGCAGCCCGAGACGTGCTGCCCGAGACACACTGCCCGAGTCACGCTGCCCGAGACACACTGCCCGAGACACACTGCCCGAGACGCGCTCCCCGAGATGCGCTGCCCGAGATGCAATGCCCGAGATGTGGTGCCCGAGACACACTGCCCGAGATGTGGTGCCGAGACACACTGCCCGAGACGTGGTGCCCGAGACACACTGCCCGAGACACGCTGCCCGAGACATACTGCCCGAGACACACTGCCCGAGACACACTGCCCGAGACGCGCTCCCCGAGATGCACTGCCCGAGATGCAATGCCCGAGACACACTGCCCGAGACACACTGCCCGAGATGCGCTCCCCGAGATGCGCTGCCCGAGATGCATTGCCCGAGACACAGTGCCAGAGACGCGCTGCCCGAGACGTGTTGCCCGAGACATGCTGCCCGAGACATGCTGCCCGAGACGTGCTGCCCGAGACGCGCTGCCCGACACACACTGCCCGAGACGCATTGTGCTGCCCAAGACGCAATGCCCGAGACACACTGCCCGAGACGCGCTGCCTGGGACGCGCTGCCCGCGACACACTGCCAGAGATGCAGTGCCTGGGCCGCGCTGCCTGAGACATGCTGCCCGAGACACGTTGCCCGAGACATATTGCCCGAGATGCGCTGCCCAAGACGCGCTGCCCGAGACACACTGCCCGAGACGCATTGTGCTGCCCGAGACATGCTGCCCGAGACACAGCCCGAGACGTGCTGCCCGAGACACACTGCCCGAGACACACTGCCCGAGGCGTCTTGCCCGATACGTGCTGCCCGAGACGCAGCCCGAGACGTGCTGCCCGAGGCACACTGCCTGTGATGTGCTGCCCGAGACGTGCTGCCCGAGACACACTGTCCGAAACGTGCTGCCCGAGACACACTGCCCGATACACGCTGCCCAAGACACACTGCCCGTGACGCGCTGCCCGAGACACACTGCCCGTGACGTGCTGCCCGAGACACATTGCCCGAGACGTGCTACCCGAGACACACTGCCCGAGATGTGCTGCCTGAGACGTGCTGCCTAAGACGCATTACCCGAGACACACTGCCCGAGACACACTGCCCGAGACGTATTGCCCGATACGTGCTGCCCGAGATGCAGCCTGAGACATGCTGCCCGAGACACACTGCCCTAGACACACTGCCCGAGACGTGCTGCTCGAGACACACTGCCCGAGACGTATTGCCCGATACGTGCTGCCCGAGACGCAGCCTGAGACATGTTGCCCGAGACACACTGCCAAAAATGCGCTGCCCGAAACGCACTGCCCGAGACGCGCTGCCCGAAACGCACTGCCCGAGACGTACTGCCCGAGACGCACTGCCCGAGACGCGCTCCCCGAGTCGCGCTGCCCGAGACGTACTGCCCGAGACGCACTGCCCGAGATGCACTTCCCGAGATGCAATAGAAACGTAGAAACATAGAAACATAGAAAATAGGTGCAGGAGTAGGCCATTCAGCCCCTCTAGCCTGCACCGCCATTCAATGAGTTCATGGCTGAACATGCAACTTCAGTACCCCATTCCTGCTTTCTCGCCATACCCCTTGATCCCCCTAGTAGTAAGGACTACATCTAACTCCCTTTTGAATATATTTAGTGAATTGGCCTCAACAACTTTCTGTGGTAGAGAATTCCACAGGTTCACCACTCTCTGGGTGAAGAAGTTTCTCCTCATCTCGGTCCTAAATGGCTTACCCCTTATCCTTAGACTGTGACCCCTGGTTCGGGACTTCCCCAACATTGGGAACATTCTTCCTGCATCGAACCTGTCTAAACCCGTCAGAATTTTAAACGTTTCTATGAGGTCCCCTCGCATTCTTCTGAACTCCAGTGAATACAAGCCCAGTTGATCCAGTCTTTCTTAATAAGTCAGTCCCACCATCCCGGGAATCAGTCTGGTGAATCTTCGCTGCACTCCCTCAATAGCAAGAATGTCCTTTCTCAAGTTAGGAGACCAAAACTGTACACAATACTCCAGGTGTGGCCTCAGCAAGGCCCTGTACAACTGTAGCAACACCTCCCTGCCCCTGTACTCAAATCCCCTCGCTATGAAGGCCAACATGCCATTTGCTTTCTTAACCGCCTGCTGTACCTGCATGCCAACCTTCAATGACTGATGTACCATGACACCCAGGTCTCATTGCACCTCCCCTTTTCCTAATCTGTCACCATTCAGATAATAGTCTGTCTCTCTGTTTTTACCACCAAAGTGGATAACCTCACATTTATCCACATTATACTTCATCTGCCATGCATTTGCCCACTCACCTAACCTATCCAAGTCACTCTGCAGCCTCATAGCATCCTCCTCGCAGCTCACGCTGCCACCCAACTTAGTGTCATCTGCAAATTTGGAGATACTACATTTAATCCCCTCGTCTAAATCATTAATGTACAATGTAAACAGCTGGGGCCCCAGCACAGAACCTTGCGGTACCCCACTAGTCACTGCCTGCCATTCTGAAAAGTCCCCATTTACTCCTACTCTTTGCTTCCTGTCTGACAACCAGTTCTCAATCCACGTCAGCACACTACCCCCAATCCCATGTGCTTTAACTTTGCACATTAATCTCTTGTGTGGGACCTTGTCGAAAGCCTTCTGAAAGTCCAAATATACCACATCAACTGGTTCTCCTTTGTCCACTTTACTGGAAACATCCTCAAAAAATTCCAGAAGGTTTGTCAAGCATGATTTCCCTTTCACAAATCCATGCTGACTTGGACCTATCATGTCACCATTTTCCAAATGCACTGCTATGACATCCTTAATAATCGATTCCATCATTTTACCCACAACTGAGGTCAGGCTGACCGGTCTATAATTCCCTGTTTTCTCTCTCCCTCCTTTTTTAAAAAGTGGGGTTACATTGGCTACCCTCCACTCGATAGGAACTGATCCAGAGTCAATGGAATGTTGGAAAATCACTGTCAATGCATCCACTATTTCCAAGGCCACCTCCTTAAGTACTCTGGGATGCAGTCCATCAGGTCCTGGGGATTTATCGGCCTTCAATCCCATCAATTTCCCCAACACAATTTCCCGACTAATAAAGATTTCCCTCAGTTCCTCCTCCTTACTAGACCCTCTGACCCCTTTTATATCCGGAAGGTTGTTGGTGTCCTCCTTAGTGAATACCGAACCAAAGTACTTATTCAATTGGTCTGCCATTTCTTTGTTCCCAGTTATGACTTCCCCTGATTCTGACTGCAGGGGACCTACGTTTGTCTTTACGAACCTTTTTCTCTTTACATACCTATAGAAACTTTTGCAATCTGCCTTAATGTTCCCTGCAAGCTTCTTCTCGTACTCCATTTTCCCTGCCCTAATCAAACCCTTTGTCCTCCTCTGCTGAGTTCTAAATTTCTCCCAGTCCCCGGGTTCACTGCTATTTCTGGCCAATTTGTATGCCACTTCCTTGGCTTTAATACTATCCCTGATTTCCCTTGATAGCCACGGTTGAGCCACCTTCCCTTTTTTATTTTTACGCCAGACAGGAATATACAATTGTTGTAGTTCATCCATGCGGTCTCTAAATGTCTGCCATTGCCCATCCACAGTCAACCCCTCAAGTATCATTTGCCAATCTATCCTAGCCAATTCACGCCTCATACCTTCAAAGTTACCCTTCTTTAAGTTCTGGACCATGGTCTCTGAATTAACTGTTTCATTCTCCATCCTAATGCAGAATTCCACCATATTATGGTCACTCTTCCCCAAGGGGCCTCGCACAATGAGATTGCTAATTAATCCTCTCTCATTACACAACACCCAGTCTAAGATGGCCTCCCCCCTAGTTGGTTCCTCGACATATTGGTCTAGAAAACCATCCCTTATGCACTCCAGGAAATCCTCCTCCACCGTATTGCTTCCAGTTTGGCTCGCCCAATCTATGTGCATATTAAAGTCACCCATTATAACTGCTGCACCTTTATTGCATGCACCCCTAATTTCCTGTTCATCACTACTACTGTTTGGAGGTCTGTACACAACTCCCACTAACGTTTTTTGCCCTTTGGTGTTCTGCAGCTCTACCCATATAGATTCCACATCATCCAAACTAATGTCATTCCGAACTATTGCCTTAATTTGCTCCTTAACCAGCAATGCTACTCCACCTCCTTTTCCTTTTATTCTATCCTTCCTGAATGTTGAATACCCCTGGATGTTGAGTTCCCAGCCCTGATCATCCTGGAGCCACGTCGCCATAATCCCAATCACATCATATTTGTTAACATCTATTTGCACAGTTAATTCATCCACTTTATTGCGGATACTCCTTGCATTTAGACACAAAGCCTTCATGCTTGTTTTTTTAACACCCTTTGTCCTTTTAGAATTTTGCTGTACAGTGGCCCTTTTTGTTCTTTGCCTTGGGTTTCTCTGCCCTCCACGTTTCCTCATCTCCTTTCTGTCTTTTGCTTTTGCCTCCTTTTTGTCTCCCTCTGTCTCCCTGCATTGGTTCCCATCCCCCTGCCATATTAGTTTAACTCCTCCCCAACAGCACTAGCAAACACTCCCCCTAGGACATTGGTTCCGGTCCTGCCCAGGTGCAGACCGTCCGGTTTGTACTGGTCCCACCTCCCCCAGAACCGGTTCCAATGCCCCAGGAATTTGAATCCCTCCCTGCTGCACCACTGCTCAAGCCACGTATTCATCTGCGCTATCCTGCGATTCCTACTCTGACTAGCACGTGGCACTGGTAGCAATCCCGAGATTACTACTTTTGAGGTCCTACTTTTTAATTTAGCTCCTACTCCTTAAATTCGTTTCGTAGGACCTCATCCCTTTTTTTACCTCTGTCGTTGGTACCAATGTGCACCACGACAACTGGCTGTTCTCCCTCCCTTTTCAGAATGCCCTGCACCCGCTCCGAGACATCCTTGACCAATGCCCGAGACACACTGCCCGAGACGCATTGTGCTGCCCGAGACACACTGCCCGAGACACACTGCCCGTGATGTGCTGCCCGAGACGTGCTGCCCGAGACACACTGCCCGAGACACACTGCCCGAGACACACTGCCCGAGATGCATTGTGCTGCCCGAGACATGCTGCCCGAGACACAGCCCGAGACGTGCTGCCCGAGACACACTGCCCGAGACGTAGTGCCCGATACGTGCTGCCCGAGACGCAGCCCGAGACATGCTGCCCGAGGCACACTGCCCGAAACGTGCTGCCCGAGATGTGCTGCCTGAGGCACACTGCCCGAGACACAGCTCAAGCCACGTATTCAGCTGCGCTATCCTGCGATTCCTACTCTGACTAGCACGTGGGACTGGTAGCAATCCCGAGATTATTACTTTTGAGGTCCTACTTTTTAATTTAGCTCCTAGCTCCTTAAATTCGTTTCGTAGGACCTCATCCCTTTTTTTACCTATGTCGTTGGTACCAATGTGCACCACGACAACTGGCTGTTCTCCCTCCCTTTTCAGAATGTCCTACACCCGCTCCGAGACATCCTTGACCAATGCCCGAGACACACTGCCCGAGACGCGCTGCCTGGGACGCGCTGCCTGAGACATGCTGCCCGAGACGCGTTGCCCGAGACGCGCTGCCCGAGACACACTGCCCGAGACGCATTGTGCTGCCCGAGACATGCTGTCCGACACACACTGCCAGAGACACACTGCCTGAGGCGTATTGACCGATACGTGCTGCCCGAGACGCAGCCCGAGACGTGCTGCCCGAGACGTGCTGCCCGAGGCACATTGTCCGAAACGTGCTGCCCGAGACACAATGCCCGAGACACACTGCCCGAGACGTATTGCCCAATACGTGCTGCCCGAGACGCAACCAGAGACGTGCTGCCCGAGACACACTGCCCGAGACGTGCTACCCGAGACACACTGCCCATGATGTGCTGCCTGAGACGTGCTGCCTGAGACACACTGCCTGAAACGATTTGCCCGAGACGCACTGCCCGAGACGCACTGCCCGAGACGCAGCTCGAGACGCATTGCCCGTGATGTGTTGCCCGAAACGCATTGCCCGAGATGCATTGCCCGAGACGTGGTGCCCGAGACACACTGCCCGAGACGTGCTGCCCGAGACGCACTGCCCGAGACGCAGCTCGAGACGCATTGCCCGTGATGTGTTGCCCGAAACGCATTGCCCGAAACGCATTGCCCGAGACGCATTGCCCGAAACGCATTGCCCGAGACGTGGTGCCCGAGACACACTGCCCAAGACGTGCTGCCCGAGACACGCTGCCCGAGACGCATTGCCCGAGACACATTGCCCGAGATACATTGCCCGAGACACATTGCCCGAGATACATTGCCCGAGACACATTGCCCGTGATGTGCTGCCTGAGACACATTGCTTGAGACACACTTTCGAGACGC
The DNA here is from genome assembly GCF_044704955.1 of Pristiophorus japonicus. NCBI lineage: Eukaryota > Metazoa > Chordata > Chondrichthyes > Pristiophoridae > Pristiophorus > Pristiophorus japonicus. The sequence continues at coordinate 53,020,661 of NC_091985.1, read as the reverse complement.
ACTGCCCGAGACACATTGCCCGAGACGTGCTGTCCGAGACACACTGTCTGAGACGTGCTGTCCGAGACGCATTGCCCGAGACGTGCTGCCCGAGACACACTGCCCGTGATGTGCTGCCTGAGACGTGCTGCCTGAGACACACTGCCTGAAACGCATTGCCCGAGACGCACTGCCCAAGACGCACTGCCCGAGACGCAGCTCGAGACGCATTGCCCGTGATGTGTTGCCCGAGACACACTGCCCGAGACGTGCTGCCCGAGACACGCTGCCCGAGACGCAGCTCGAGACGCATTGCCCGAGACACGCTGCCCGAGACGTGCTGCCCGAGACACGCTGCCCGAGACGCACTGCCCGAGACGCAGCTCGAGAAACATTGCCCGTGACGTGTTGCCCGAAACGCATTGCCCGAAACGCATTGCCCGAGACGCATTGCCCGAAACGCATTGCCCGAGACGTGGTGCCCGAGACACACTGCCCGAGACACGCTGCCCGAGACGCTTTGCCCGAGACACATTGCCCGAGATGTGCTGCCTGAGACACATTGCCTGAGACACACTTTCGAGACGCACGGCCTGAGACACACTGTCCGAGACGTGCTGCCCGAGACACATTGCCCGTGACGTGTTGCCCGAAACGCATTGCCCGAAACGCATTGCCCGAGACGCATTGCCCGAAACGCATTGCCCGAGACGTGGTGCCCGAGACACACTGCCCGAGACACGCTGCCCGAGACGCTTTGCCCGAGACACATTGCCCGAGATACATTGCCCGAGACACTCTGCCCGAGACATGCTGCCCAAGACACACTGCCCGTGATGTGCTGCCTGAGACACATTGCCTGAGACACACTTTCGAGACGCACGGCCTGAGACACACTGTCCGAGACGTGCTGCCCGAGACACATTGCCCGAGACGCACGGCCTGAGACACATTGCCCGAGACGTGCTGCCTGAGACACATTGCCCGAGACGTGCTGCCTGAGACGCATTGCCCGAGACACACTGTCCGAGACATGCTGTCCGAGACACACTGCCCGAGACGCATTGTGCTGCCCGAGACGTGCTGCCCGAGACACACTGTCCGAAACGTATTGCCCGATACGTGCTGCCCGAGACGCAGCCCGAGATGTGCTGCCCGAGGCACACTGCCTGAGACACACTGCCCGCGACACACTGCCCGAGACGCATTGTGCTCCCCGAGACGTGCTGCCCGAGACACACTGTCCGAAACGTATTGCCCGATACGTGCTGCCCGAGACGCAGCCCAAGACGTGCTGCCCGAGACACACTGCCCGAGATGTCGTGCCCGAGACACACTGCCCGAGACGTGCTGCCCGAGACACACTGCCCGAGACACACTGCCCGAGACACACTGCCTGAGACGTGCTGCCCGAGACACACTGCCCGAGACACACTGCCCGAGACGTACTGCCCGAGACGTGCTACCCGAGACACACTGCCCGAGACACACTGCCCGAGACGCGCTCCCCGAGATGCGCTGCCTGAGATGCAATGCCCGAGACACACTGCCAGAGACGCGCTGCCCGAGACGTGCTGCCCGAGACGCGTTGCCCGAGATGTGTTGCCCGAGATGCGCTGCCCGAGACGCGCTGCCCAAGACGCGCTGCCCAAGACGCGTTGCCCGAGATGTGTTGCCCGAGATGCGCTGCCCGAGACGCGCTGCCCAAGACGCGTTGCCCGAGATGTGTTGCCCGAGACACACTGCCCGAGACGCATTGCGCTGCCCGAGACGTGCTGCCTGAGACGTGTTGCCCGAGACGCATTGCCCGAGATGTGCTGCCCAAGACGAGCTGCCCAAGACGCATTGCCCGAGACACACTGCCCGAGATGCGCTGCCCGAGACACACTGCCCGAGACGTGCTGCCTGAGACACATTGCTGAAACGAATTGACCGAGACGCACTGCCGGAGACGCACTGCCAGAGACACAGTGCCCGAGACGCACTGCCCGAGACGCAGCTCGAGACGCATTGCCTGTGATGTGCTGCCCGAAACGCATTGCCCGAGACGCATTGTCCGAGTCACATTGCCCGAGATGTGGTGACCGAGACGCATTTCCTGAGACGCATTGTCCGAGACGCATTGCCCGAGATGTGGTGCCCGAGACGCATTGCCCGAGACGCATTGTCCGAGATGCATTGCCTGAGACACACTGCCCGAGACGTGCTGCCCGAGACACACTGCCCGAGACGCGCTCCCCGAGATACGCTGCCCGAGACGCAATGCCCGAGACACACTGGCCGAGACACACTGCCCGAGACGCGCTTCCCGAGATGCGCTGCCCGAGATGCAATGCCCGAGACACACTGCCCGAGACGTATTCCCCAATACGTGCTGCCCGAGACGCAGCCAGAGACGTGCTGCCCGAGACACACTGCCCGTGATGTGCTGCCTGAGACGTGCTGCCTGAGACACACTGCCTGAAACGATTTGCCCGAGACGCACTGCCCGAGACGCACTGCCCGAGACGCAGCTCGAGATGCATTGCCCGTGATGTGTTGCCCGAAACGCATTGCCCGAGATGCATTGCCCAAGACGCATTGCCCGAAACGCATTGCCCGAGACGTGGTGCCCGAGACACACTGCCCGAGACGTGCTGCCCGAGACGCAGCTCGAGACGCATTGCCCGTGATGTGTTGCCCGAAACGCATTGCCCGAGATGCATTGCCCAAGACGCATTGCCCGAAACGCATTGCCCGAGACGTGGTGCCCGAGACACACTGCCCGAGATGCAGTGCCTGGGATGCGCTGCCTGAGACGTGCTGCCTGAGACACACTGCCTGAAACGCATTGCCCGAGACGCAGCCTGAGACGTGCTGCCCGAGACGTGCTGCCCGAGAGGCGTTGCCCGAGATGTGTTGCCCGAGATGCGCTGCCCGAGACGCGCTGCCCAAGACGCGTTGCCCGAGATGTGTTGCCCGAGACACACTGCCCGAGATGCATTGCGCTGCCCGAGACGTGCTGCCCGAGATGTGTTGCCCGAGACGCGCTGCCCGACACACACTGCCCGAGACGCAATGCGCGAGACACACTGCCAGAGATGCAGTGCCTGGGATGCGCTGCCTGAGACGTGCTGCCCGAGACGTGCTGCCCGAGAGGCGTTGCCCGAGATGTGTTGCCCGAGATGCGCTGCCCGAGACACGCTGCCCAAGACGCGTTGCCCGGGATGTGTTGCCCGAGACACACTGCCCGAGATGCATTGCGCTGCCCGAGACGTGCTGCCTGAGACGTGTTGCCCGAGACGCATTGCCCGAGATGCGCTGCCCGAGACACACTGCCCGAGACGTGCTGCCCGAGAGGCGTTGCCCGAGATGTGTTGCCCGAGATGCGCTGCCCGAGACACGCTGCCCAAGACGCGTTGCCCGAGACGCATTGCCCGAGATGCGCTGCCCGAAACGCATTGCCCGAGACGCATTTCCTGAGACGCATTGTCCGAGACGCATTGCCCGAGATGTGGTGCCCGAGACGCATTGCCCGAGACGCATTGTCCGAGATGCATTGCCAAAGACGTGCTGCCCGAGACACACTGCCCGAGATGCGCTCCCCGAGATGCGCTGCCCGAGACGCAATGCCCGAGACACACTGCCCGAGACACACTGCCCGAGACACAATGCCCGAGACGCGCTGCCCGAGACACACTGCCCGAGACACACTGCCCGAGATGTGGTGCCCGAGACACACTGACCGAGACACACTGCCCGAGACGCAATGCCCGAGACACACTGCCCGAGACACACTGCCCGAGACACAATGCCCGAGACGCGCTGCCCGAGACACACTGCCCGAGACACACTGCCCGAGATGTGGTGCCCGAGACACACTGCCCGAGACGTGCTGCCCGAGACACACTGCCCGAGACACGCTACCCGAGACGCACTGCCCGAGACGCGCTACCCGAGACACACTGCCCGAGACGCGCTCCCCGAGAGGCGTTGCCCGAGATGTGTTGCCCGAGATGCGCTGCCCGAGACGCGCTGCCCAAGACGCGTTGCCCGAGATGTGTTGCCCGAGACACACTGCCCGAGATGCATTGCGCTGCCCGAGACGTGCTGCCCGAGATGTGTTGCCCGAGACGCGCTGCCCGACACACACTGCCCGAGACGCAATGCGCGAGACACACTGCCAGAGATGCAGTGCCTGGGATGCGCTGCCTGAGACGTGCTGCCCGAGACGTGCTGCCCGAGAGGCGTTGCCCGAGATGTGTTGCCCGAGATGCGCTGCCCAAGACGAGCTGCCCAAGACGCATTGCCCGAGACACACTGCCCGAGATGCGCTGCCCGAGACACACTGCCCGAGACGTGCTGCCTGAGACACATTGCTGAAACGAATTGACCGAGACGCACTGCCGGAGACGCACTGCCAGAGACACAGTGCCCGAGACGCACTGCCCGAGACGCAGCTCGAGACGCATTGCCTGTGATGTGCTGCCCGAAACGCATTGCCCGAGACGCATTGTCCGAGTCACATTGCCCGAGATGTGGTGACCGAGACGCATTTCCTGAGACGCATTGTCCGAGACGCATTGCCCGAGATGTGGTGCCCGAGACGCATTGCCCGAGACGCATTGTCCGAGATGCATTGCCTGAGACACACTGCCCGAGATGTGGTGCCCGAGACACACTGCCCGAGACGTGCTGCCCGAGACACACTGCCCGAGACGCGCTCCCCGAGATACGCTGCCCGAGACGCAATGCCCGAGACACACTGGCCGAGACACACTGCCCGAGACGCGCTTCCCGAGATGCGCTGCCCGAGATGCAATGCCCGCGACACACTGCCCGAGACGTATTCCCCAATACGTGCTGCCCGAGACGCAGCCAGAGACGTGCTGCCCGAGACACACTGCCCGTGATGTGCTGCCTGAGACGTGCTGCCTGAGACACACTGCCTGAAACGATTTGCCCGAGACGCACTGCCCGAGACGCACTGCCCGAGACGCAGCTCGAGATGCATTGCCCGTGATGTGTTGCCCGAAACGCATTGCCCGAGATGCATTGCCCAAGACGCATTGCCCGAAACGCATTGCCCGAGACGTGGTGCCCGAGACACACTGCCCGAGACGTGCTGCCCGAGACGCAGCTCGAGACGCATTGCCCGTGATGTGTTGCCCGAAACGCATTGCCCGAAACGCATTGCCCGAGACGCATTGCCCGAAACGCATTGCCCGAGACGCAATGCGCGAGACACACTGCCAGAGATGCAGTGCCTGGGATGCGCTGCCTGAGACGTGCTGCCTGAGACACACTGTCTGAAACGCATTGCCCGAGACGCAGCCTGAGACGTGCTGCCCGAGACGTGCTGCCCGAGAGGCGTTGCCCGAGATGTGTTGCCCGAGATGCGCTGCCCGAGACGCGCTGCCCAAGACGCGTTGCCCGAGATGTGTTGCCCGAGACACACTGCCCGAGATGCATTGCGCTGCCCGAGACGTGCTGCCCGAGATGTGTTGCCCGAGACGCGCTGCCCGACACACACTGCCCGAGACGCAATGCGCGAGACACACTGCCAGAGATGCAGTGCCTGGGATGCGCTGCCTGAGACGTGCTGCCCGAGACGTGCTGCCCGAGAGGCGTTGCCCGAGATGTGTTGCCCGAGATGCGCTGCCCGAGACACGCTGCCCAAGACGCGTTGCCCGGGATGTGTTGCCCGAGACACACTGCCCGAGATGCATTGCGCTGCCCGAGACGTGCTGCCTGAGACGTGTTGCCCGAGACGCATTGCCCGAGATGCGCTGCCCGAGACACACTGCCCGAGACGTGCTGCCCGAGAGGCGTTGCCCGAGATGTGTTGCCCGAGATGCGCTGCCCGAGACACGCTGCCCAAGACGCGTTGCCCGAGACGCATTGCCCGAGATGCGCTGCCCGAAACGCATTGCCCGAGACGCATTTCCTGAGACGCATTGTCCGAGACGCATTGCCCGAGATGTGGTGCCCGAGACGCATTGCCCGAGACGCATTGTCCGAGATGCATTGCCAAAGACGTGCTGCCCGAGACACACTGCCCGAGATGCGCTCCCCGAGATGCGCTGCCCGAGACGCAATGCCCGAGACACACTGCCCGAGACACACTGCCCGAGACACAATGCCCGAGACGCGCTTCCCGAGACACACTGCCCGAGACACACTGCCCGAGATGTGGTGCCCGAGACACACTGCCCGAGACGTGCTGCCCGAGACACACTGCCCGAGACACGCTACCCGAGACGCACTGCCCGAGACGCGCTACCCGAGACACACTGCCCGAGACGCGCTCCCCGAGAGGCGTTGCCCGAGATGTGTTGCCCGAGATGCGCTGCCCGAGACGCGCTGCCCAAGACGCGTTGCCCGAGATGTGTTGCCCGAGACACACTGCCCGAGATGCATTGCGCTGCCCGAGACGTGCTGCCCGAGATGTGTTGCCCGAGACGCGCTGCCCGACACACACTGCCCGAGACGCAATGCGCGAGACACACTGCCAGAGATGCAGTGCCTGGGATGCGCTGCCTGAGACGTGCTGCCCGAGACGTGCTGCCCGAGAGGCGTTGCCCGAGATGTGTTGCCCGAGATGCGCTGCCCGAGACACGCTGCCCAAGACGCGTTGCCCGGGATGTGTTGCCCGAGACACACTGCCCGAGATGCATTGCGCTGCCCGAGACGTGCTGCCTGAGACGTGTTGCCCGAGACGCATTGCCCGAGATGCGCTGCCCGAGACACACTGCCCGAGACGTGCTGCCCGAGAGGCGTTGCCCGAGATGTGTTGCCCGAGATGCGCTGCCCGAGACACGCTGCCCAAGACGCGTTGCCCGAGACGCATTGCCCGAGATGTGGTGCCCGAGACGCATTGTCCGAGATGCATTGCCAAAGACGTGCTGCCCGAGACACACTGCCCGAGATGCGCTCCCCGAGATGCGCTGCCCGAGACGCAATGCCCGAGACACACTGCCCGAGACACACTGCCCGAGACACAATGCCCGAGACGCGCTGCCCGAGACACACTGCCCGAGACACACTGCCCGAGATGTGGTGCCCGAGACACACTGCCCGAGACGTGCTGCCCGAGACACACTGCCCGAGACACGCTACCCGAGACGCACTGCCCGAGACGCGCTACCCGAGACACACTGCCCGAGACGCGCTCCCCGAGAGGCGCTGCCTGAGATGCAATGCCCGAGACACACTGCCCGAGATGCGCTGCCCGAGACGCGCTGCCCAAGACGCGTTGCCCGAGATGTGTTGCCCGAGACACACTGCCCGAGACGCATTGCGCTGCCCGATACGTGCTGCCTGAGACGCGTTGCCCGAGACGAATTGCCCGAGACACACTGCCCGAGATGTGCTGCCTGAGACACATTGCCTGAAATGCATTGACCGAGACGCACTGCCCGAGACGCACTGCCAGAGACACAGTGCCCGAGACACACTGCCCGAGACGCGCTGCCCGAGACGCGTTGCCCGAGATACGCTGCCCGAGACACGCTGCCCAAGACGCGTTGCCCGAGATGTGTTGCCCGAGACACACTGCCCAAGACGCATTGCGCTGCTCGAGACGTGCTGCCTGAGACGCGTTGCCCGAGACGCATTGCCCGAGATGCGCTGCCCAAGACGCATTGCTCGAGACACACTGCCCGAGATGTGCTGCCTGAGACACACTGCCCGAGACATGCTGCCTGAGACACATTGCCTGAAACGCATTGACCGAGACGCACTGCCCGAGACGCAGCTCGAGACGCATTGCCCGTGATGTGCTGCCCGAAACGCATTGCCCGAGACGTATTGTCCGAGTCGTATTGCCCGAGATGTGGTGCCCGAGACGCATTTCCCGAGACGCATTGTCCGAGACGCAATGCCCGAGACACACTGCCCGAGATGTGGTGCCCGAGACACACTGCCCGAGATGTGCTGCCCGAGACACACTGCCCGAGACACACTGCCCGAGACACGCTGCCCGAGACGCGCTCCCCGAGATACGCTGCCCGAGACGCAATGCCCGAGACACACTGCCCGAGACACACTGCCCGAGACGCATTGTGCTGCTCAAGACGCAATGCCCGAGACACACTGCCCGAGACGCGCTGCCTGGGACGCGCTGCCCGAGACACACTGCCAGAGATGCACTGCCTGGGACGTGCTGCCTGAGACATGCTGCCCGAGACGCGTTGCCCGAGACATATTGCCCGAGATGCGCTGCCCAAGACGCGCTGCCTGACACACACTGCCCGAGACGCATTGTGCTGCCCGAGACATGCTGCCCGAGACACAGCCCGAGACGTGCTGCCCGAGACACACTGCCCGACACACACTGCCCGAGACGCATTGTGCTGCCCGAGACATGCTGCCCGAGACGCAGCCCGAGACGTGCTGCCCGAGGCACACTGCCCGTGATGTGCTGCCCGAGACGTGCTGCCCGAGACAAACTGTCCGAAACGTGCTGCCCGAGACACACTGCCCGAGACACACTGCCCGAGACGTGCTGCCCGAGACGTATTGCCCGATACGTGCTGCCCGAGACGCAGCCCGAGACGTGCTGCCCGAGACACACTGCCCGTGACGTGCTGCCCGAGACACACTGCCCGAGATGTGCTGCCCGAGACACACTGCCCGAGACGTACTGCCCGAGACACACTGCCCGCGACGTGCTGCCCGAGACACACTGCCCGAGACATGCTGCCTGAGACACGCTGCCCGTGATGTGCTGCCTGAGACACACTGCCCGAGACGTGCTGCCTGAGACACACTGCCCGTGATGTGCTGCCCGAGACACACTGCCCGTGATGTGCTGCCTGAGACGTGCTGCCTGAGACACACTGCCTGAAACGCATTGCCCGAGACGCACTGCCCGAGACGCACTGCCCGAGACGTGCTGCCCGAGACACACTGCCCGTGATGTGCTGCCTGAGACGTGCTGCCTGAGACACACTGCCTGAAACGCATTGCCCGAGACGCACTGCCCGAGACGCAGCTCGAGACGCATTGCCCGTGATGTGTTGCCCGAAACGCATTGCCCGAGACGCATTGCCCGAGACGTGCTGCCCGAGACACGCTGCCCGAGACGCATTGCCCGAGACACATTGCCCGAGATACATTGCCCGAGACGCATTGCCGGAGATACATTGCCTGAGACACTCTGCCCGAGACATGCTGCCCAAGACACACTGCCCGTGATGTGCTGCCTGAGACACATTGCCTGAGACACACTTTCGAGACACATGGCCTGAGACACATTGCCCGAGACGTGCTGTCCGAGACGCATTGCCCGAGACGTGCTGCCTGAGACGCATTGCCCGAGACGTGCTGCCTGAGACGCATTGCCCGAGACGTGCTGCCTGAGACACATTGCCCGAGACGTGCTGTCCGAGACGCATTGCCCGAGTCGTGCTGCCTGAGACACATTGCCCGAGGTGTGCTGTCCGAGACGCATTGCCCAAGACGTGCTGCCTGAGAAGCATTGCCCGAGACACACTGTCCGAGACGTGCTGCCCGAGACACATTGCCCGAGACGTGCTGCCTGAGACGCATTGCCCGAGACGTGCTGCCTGAGACGCATTGCCCGAGACACACTGTCGAGACATGCTGCCCGAGACACATTGCCCGAGGTGTGCTGTCCGAGACGCATTGCCCAAGACGTGCTGCCTGAGACGCATTGCCCGAGACACACTGCCCGTGATGTGCTGCCCGAGACGTGCTGCCCGAGACACACTGTCCGAGACGTGCTGCCCGAGACACATTGCCTGAGACACACTGTCGAGACGTGCTGCCTAAGACACATTGCCCAAGACACACTGCCCGTGATGTGCTGCCCGAGACGTGCTGCCCGAGACACACTGTCCAAAACATGCTGCCCGAGACACACTGCCCGAGACACACTGCCCGAGACGTGCTGCCCGAGGCGCTGCCCGAGACGTGCTGCCCGAGACACACTGCCCGAGACATGCTGCCCGAGACACACTGCCCGTGACGTGCTGCCCGAGACACACTGCCTGAGACGTGCTGCCCGAGACACACTGCCCGAGATGTGCTTCCTGAGACGCATTGCCTGAGACACACTGCCTGAAACGCATTGCCCGAGACGCACTGCCCGAGACGTACTGCCCGAGACGCAGCTCGAGACGCATTGCCCGTGATGTTTTGCCCGAAACGCATTGCCCGAGACGCATTGCCCGAGACGCATTGCCCGAAACGCATTGCCCGAGACGTGGTGCCCGAGACACACTGCCCGAGACGTGGTACCCGAGACACACTGCCCGAGACGTGCTGCCCGAGACACGCTGCCCGAAATACATTGCCCGAGACGCATTGCCCGATATACATTGCCCGAGACACATTGCCCGAGATACATTGCCTGAGACACTCTGCCCGAGACATGCTGCCCAAGACACACTGCCCGTGATGTGCTGCCTGAGACACATTGCCTGAGACACACTTTCGAGACGCACGGCCTGAGATACATTGCCCGAGACATATTGCCCGAGATACATTGCCTGAGACACATTGCCCGAGACGTGCTGCCTGAGACGCATTGCCCGAGACACACTGTCCGAGACATGCTGCCTGAGACGCATTGCCCGAGACACACTGTCCGAGACATGCTGCCTGAGACGCAGCCCGAGATGTGCTGCCCGAGACACACTGCCCGAGACACACTGCCCGAGACACACTCCCCGAGACATGCTGCCTGAGACGCAGCCCGAGACATGCTGCCTGAAACACACTGCCCGAGACACGCTGCCCGAGACGCACTGCCCGAGACGAATTGCCCGAGACACACTGCCCGAGACGAATTGCCCGAGACGTGCTGCACTACCTCACTCCACGTGGTACGGAAGACTTGTGGTGAGGGCCTCCTGCCACTTGCCGAGTAGAGCACTGCCATCCGTCTCTGCACAGCAAATACCAACACCTCCAATGCTTCACCGCAGAATCTGCGGGCTCCCTCCCAAGGCGTGGATCTGTTATCAACACACTTCGGCTGCACAGCCAAAAATGCTGAGAAGGAGGTGTTGCAGGATAAATGAACCTTTCCTTTAACCACTGGAAAAACCCTGTGGCAATCATGAGTTGCGATTAGACTGCACATGTTTTGGCCCACCCTTTGAGTGTAACGCCAATGAGCTTGGGCTCTAAACTTGAATTAGCGCTCCAACCATTTTATTGAGCAGTGAGCACGAATTTTGCGTGCAGTGTAAAGCATTCACACCTGGCGCTAATTCTCCAACTTCTCTACTGATACCGCCCATTCCTGGGCTATAACGAATTTCTAGCCCTAGCCTCTACTTTTAAAGCCCAGGATTCCATATGGTTTATTAACTGCTTTGTTAACCTGTCCTGCCAACTTCAAAGATTTTTGCACAAACACCCCCAGGTCTCTCTGTTCTTGCACCCCCATTAAATTTGTACCATTTAGCTTGTATTGTCTCTCATTTATCCAACCATAATCCATCACCTCACTCTTCTCTGTATTGAATTTCATTTGTCATATGTCTGCCCATTCCACAAGCCTGTCAATGTGCTCTTGCAGTCTATCACTATCTATCTCAATGTTTACTACACTTCCAAGTTTCGTGTCATCTGCAAATTCTGAAATTATGCCATGCACCCGCAAGTCCAAGTCAAAAACAGCCGTGGTCCTTGCACTGAACCTTGAGGGATGCCAATGTATACCTCCCTCCAGTCCAAAAAACAGCCATGCACCACAACTCTGTTTTCTATCCCTTAACCCAATTTTGTATCCATGCTGCTACTGGGCCCAAATAAGGGCTTGCCAGGAATTTGAACCTGGAGCCTTTCAGAAATTTCAGCCAATAACCCCAAAGCGAGATCATACTCCGAGTCCAACGAGCTTGCGTCAAAGCATTAGCTGAAGCGCCTTTTAGCTGTAGCACCAACCCCTGGAGAACGTTGCGCACCCAGGACCCCCAGCTCTAGTTCAGACGCTGTGACAAAGGAGACCTGTGGAAACATTGCTGGTGGAGCCAGGCTCAACTGGAGAAATATCCCCAACAGTTGACCCTTCTGGATGACGAAGCTGACTGTGATTATCACTCACTCTCCATGTAGATGGTAGAAGACCATGATGTCACCTTTTTTCTTTTTATTCATTCACGGGATGTGGGCATCGCTGGCAAGGACAGCTTTTATTGCCCATTCCTAGTTGCCCTTAAGAGGGTGGTGAGCCGCCTTCTTGAACTGCTGCAGTCCGTGTGGTGAAGGTGCTCCCACAGTGCTGTGAGGGGAGGGAGTTCCAAGATTTTGACCCAGCGACGATGAAGGATCGGTGATATATTTCCAAGTCAGGATGGTGTGTGACTTGGAGGGGAGCTTGGAGGTGATGGTGCTCCCTTGTCCTAAGTGGTAGAGGTCACAGGTTTGGGAGGTGCTGGCGAAGAAACCGTTGCTGCAGTGCATCTTGTAGATGCTACACACTGCAGACACGGTGCACCCATGGTGGAGGGAGTGAATGTTTAATGTAGTGGATGGGGTGCCAATCAAGCGAGCTGCTTTATCCTGGATGGTATCGAGCTTCTTGAGTGTTGTTGGAGCTGCATCATCCAGGCAAGTGGAGAGTGTTCCATCACACTCCTGACTTGTGCCTTGTAGATGGTGAAAAGGCTTTGGGAAGTCAGGAGGTGAGACACTCGCGGCAGAATACCAAGCCTCTGACCCGCTCCTGTTGCCACAGTATTTACGTGGCTGGTCCAGTTAAGTTTCTGGTCATGGTGACCCCCAGGGTGTTGACGGTGGTGGATTCGGCAATGGTAATTCTGTTGAATGTCAAGGGGAGGTGGTTAGACTCTCTCTTGCTGGAGATGATCATTGCCTGGCACTTGTGTGGCACGAATGTTACTTGCCACTTATCAGCCCAAGCCTGAATGTCATCCAGGTCTTGCTGCATGTGGGCATGGACTGCTTCATTATCTGAGGAGTTGAGAATGGAACTGAACACTGCAATCATCAGCGAACATCCTCACTTCTGAGCTTATGATGAAGGGAAGGTCATTGATGAAGCAGCTGAAGATGTTTGGGCCTAGGACACTGCCCTGAGGAACACCTGCAGCGATGTCGCTGGGAGGATTGACCTCCAACAACCAAAACCATTTTCCTTTGTGTTAGGTATGACTCCAGCCAGTGGCGAGTTTTCCCCCTGATTCCCATTGACTACAATTTTACTCAAGCTCCTTGATGCCACACTCCGTCAAATGCTGCCTTGATGTCAAGGACAGTCACTCTCACCTCACCTCTGGAATTCAGCTCTTTTTTTCTATGCTTGGACCAAGGCTGTAATGAGGTCTGGAGCTGAGTGGTCCTGGTAGAACCCAAACTGATCATTGGTGGAAAGTTTATTGGTGAGTAAGTGCTGCTTCATAGCACTGTTGACCACAAGCTTCGCTGAGGATTGAGAGTAGCCAGATGGGGCAGTAGTTGGCCGGATTGGATTTGTTCTGTTTTTTTGTGGGCAGGACATACCTGGGCAGTTTTCCACATTGTTGGGTAGATGTCAGTGTTGCAGCTGTACTGGAACAGCTTGGCTGGAGGCGCGGCTAGTTCTGGAGCACGACAGCTGGGATGTTGTCGGGGCCCATATCCTTTGCTGTATTCAGTGCGTTCAGTCGCTTCTTGATATCACGTGGAGTGAATCGCATTGGCCGAAGATTGGCTTCTGTAATGATGGGGATCTCAGGAGGAGACCAATATGGATCATCTCCTCGGCACATCTGGCTGACAGTATGCCCACTAGTTGACGGTTCCTCTGATGGTCAAACCAAACCACGTTGTGAAAACATAGAGGCTCAAGCTTCTAATGCATTGGATACACACTATTTCTGGTCTCTTCGAGCCAAGTGTCCAGGGTGATCCATTTTCACAGGGAAGTACTTGCAATGGCTCACGCACCTGGCTCTGCAGTGGTCTATCAAGGCATCATCACTGCCTGGGGAGATGGAGCTGGACAGAATCTCGGGGTTTCCTTGTTGCAAACTCCCTGCATTCCAGATCCTAATCAGTATACCCTCGGATGCTAATCCAGGAATGCCTTAAGCTTCTGCTGGAGATGCTTGTAGCCCTGCAGCAGCTCCTTTACTTGCTCGGCAAAGTAGCCCTCAGCATCAAAGTTCATCTAGCGTAGTTGATGCTGCAGCTCCAGAAGGAATCCCGAAGTGCGCAGCCAAGCTAAGTGGAGATAGACCCTGCTCCTACATTGAGGGCACCCGCACAGCCCACTGCTGCAGTAGATGGTGTCTGAAGGTGGTCTTCACTCTGTGCCAGGGAATGCACCCTCAACTCATTTGTTGTGAGGCACTAGCCTGTCAATCAGTAAAGCTGGTCACAATGGATTTGGTAGCAGGGAATATGGATATGCGCCAAAAAAGAAAAAAAAAGAAAGACTTACATTTATATAGTGCCTTTCACGACCACCGCACGTCTCAAAGTGCTTTACAGCCAATGACGTACTTTTGGAGTGTAGTCACTGTTGTAATATGGGAAACGCGGCAGCCAATTTACGCACAGCAACTCCCACAAACAGCAATGTGATAATGACCAGATAATCAGTTATTGATTGAGGGACAAATATTGGCCCCAGGACATCTGCTCTTCTTCAAAATAGTGCCATGAGATCTTTTACGTCCACCTGAGAGGGCAGATGGGGCCTCGGTTTAACATCTCTTCTGAAAGATGGCACCTCTGACAGTGAAGCACTCCCTCAGTATTGCACTGCGACTGTCAGCCTTGACTTATGTGCTCAAGTCTCTGGAGTGGGACTTGAATCCACAACCTTCTGACCCAGAGGTGAGTGTGCCGCCCACTGTGCTACGGCAAATCCTGCAGGAAGGTCCACCAGATCCACATGTGTCACCATTTGGATTCTGCTGAGGGGGAACAGGACTAGTTTCCTGGGTGGTCATCTTCCTGCTGAGACTTTCATGACTGAGGTTCGCCAGCTGCGTCAGCGAACTGAAAGGTGTACAGTAGAGTGGTGGACGCACTATGAACACTCTCTACCTTGGCCATAACAGGAGGGTGCTTATCCAGTCTGCCCAAAATAGTATCATTCTGCACATTTACACTGCACCCACTCCAAGACCAATCTATCCTTCCTGAGGTGTGGTGCCCAGAAAAGAATGCAGTTTCTCCAGGTGGGGGCTAACCCCACCCCTTTACAACTTCCACCCCTTTGTACTCCAGCCCCCCGGAGATAAAGGCCAACATTCCATTATCTTTTTAAATTAATTTTGAACATGTCCACCAGTTCCTAGTTTCTCACCATTTAGAAAATATTCTGATCTAACTTCCTTCAGTCCAAAGTGCATAACTTTGCACTTTCCCACAGCAAACTCCATCTGCCACAGTTTTGCCCACTCACTTGTCTAGCAATGTCCCTTTGCAACTTTCCGCTCCCATCTACACGACTTACTGTGCCACCTAATCTAGTATCATCAGCAAACTTGGATATACTTCGAAGGCAATGATAAATATTGACTTTTGCGTAATTTGTGGCCCCTACGGGCGCTTACATGGTGTGTAAGCGCCTGAAGGGGCCGCACAAGTTCCGGGTTTTCACGCGCGAAGAGCATGTGTGAAGCACCGGAACTTGCGATCTGTCAAGAGTCTTCATGACAGAGCCAACGCAAACACTGGGTAAAGGGCATCCGCGGGCGGAGAGTTGAGCTGTTTGCAGAATTTCTGCCCAGCGAATGCCCGTGAAATTCTTATGCCTGGTGAAAGCAGGTGTAAGGCCAGTTTTTATCAGCGTAAGAGTTCAAAAAAACATTGAAAAATAATTATTTTTTATCATTGAAACAATTTTTTAAAATCCCTGTACAAAAGGGAATGGTTATTTTTAGCCCCTTTAAAACATTTACATTTATTTTGTAAAAAACGACAGCGGCAGTGCATCCTGCCACAACACAATTACAGAAGGCCTCAGCCACAATGAATTGGCGCGAAAAAGCTTGTTTTGGCACTGCCCGTCGGGCTGAAGATTTTCACGGTGGAATTTCGCCATCGGGGAGGAACATCGGTGGTGCGCGTTCTGATGACTCACCTAGGATGGATTGGCAGCAGTGGAGTAGTGGGGGCTGGGGCGGGGGGGGGGCGGAGCGGGTCAACACCGGGTTACCGCAGGAGCGGAATTTTGATCATCATAGAATCATAGAATCATAGAAATTTACAGCACAGAAGGAGGCCATTTCGGCCCATCGTGTTCGCGTCGGCCGATCAAGAGCTATCCAGCCTAATCCCACTTTCCAACTCCGTAGCCCTGTAGGTTATGGCACTTTAAGTGCACATCCGAGTATTTTTTAAATGTGGTGAGGGTTTCTGCCTCTACCACCCTTTCAGGCAGTGAGTTCCAGACCCCTACTACCCTCTGGGTGAAGAAATTTCCCCTCATAGCTCCTCTAAACGTCCCCCCAATTACTTTAAATCTATGCCCCCTGGTTGTTGACCACTCTGCCAAGGGAAACAGGTCCATCCTATCCACTCTATCCAGGCTCCTCATAATGTTATACTCCTCAATCAGCTCTCCCCTCAGCCTCCTCTGTTCCAAAGAAAAGAGACCCAGCATCTCCAATCTTACCTCATAGCCAAAATTCTCCAGTCCAGACAATGTTCTTGTAAATCTCTTCTGCACCCTTTCCAATGCAATCACATCTTTCTTGTAATGTGGTGACCAGAACTGCCGCTACCCCAGTTGCGGCCTAACCAAAGTTTTATACAGTTCAAACATAACTGCCTTGCTCTTGTATTCCATGCCTCGACTAATAAAGGCAAGTATTCCAAATGACTTCATAACCACCTTATCTACCTGGCTTGCTACCTTTTGGGCTAGGTGGACCTGCACTCCAAGGTCCCTTTGTTCCTCTACACTATTCAGTGTCATACCATTTAATATGTATTCCCTTGCCTTGTTAGACCTCCCCAACTGCATTACCTCACACTAATCCGAATAGAATTCCATTTGCCACTGTTCCGCCCACGTGACCAGTACAGTGATATCTTCCTGCAATCTGCAACTTTCTTCTTCATTATCAACCCCGCAGCCTATTTTAGTGTCATCTGCAAACTTCTTAATCATACCCCCATCATAATTCCAAGTCATTGAACCCCACTGGATACAGCCTTCCAGTCACAAAAACACCCATCAATCATTAGCCTTTGATTCCTGTCTCTGAGCCAATTTTGGATCCAACTTGCCATTTTGCCCTGGATCCCATGCGCTTTTACTTTTGTGACCAGTCTGCCATGTGGGACCTTATCAAATGCTTTGCTAAAATCCATATACACTACATCATACGTACTGCCCTCATCGACCCTTCTCGAAAAATTCAATCAAGTTTTTCAGACACAACCTTCCCTTAACAAATCCATGCTGACTGTCCTTGATTAATCCATGGGCTAGATTTTCCACTTTTTTTGCATGCTTAACACCCAATTAACGTTCATTTTACCGCTGAAATGACAGATGATGCCCATATATCGTCATTTAGCCACAAAATGGAAACTGACGGGCATTTTTCAGAAACTTATCGCCGAGCGTTACTTTCCCCATGTGCGTAACGCCAGAAAAAAATAATACCACCCGCCCACTTTTTTGGGGCAGAATCATCAGAATGGGTGAAATCAACGCCCATAATCTTGCCCAGCGTTAGATTCTGCACACAATTAACGCTGAGATTCAATAATACCGCCGCCCACTTTTTTTTGTTGTAAAGGTCACATTTGCCAAAACTAACGGCCAGGAGATCGCCCAGCATCACTTTCACTACCTCGCACACATATCACCCACAATACCGCTCACCCAAAAAACCGTCCGGAAAAAGTGGAACGAACTGGAACTAATCACAGCGTTATGGACACCATGTTCTACATCACATGTTGCATCCTTTAAAAGATTGCTCTGCTTCAACCTTGGGGGAGTTCGGATGCACTCTGGAGGTCTTTGGAGGTGATGTGAACATCTGAAAAAAAAAACTTTACCAGAATGTGAACGATTGGAATTTAATAGGTGTCTTCGTCGGACCATTCATTCTTTGTGACCAATTGGTGGAAGACAGGGAGCTATTGCAATGGGGCCTGTCCTTTCTCACCCTTTCTTGATGACCAATTACATGCTGCAGACTCGAGATGGCCAAAGGTATGCTCCACAGAATTGTGTGCCCAATGCAAGACGTGCCAGACTGATGAGGAGGATCAGACCTTACACCCCCACAAGTACAGGGACAAGCGGTCTTACCTCAACTTCCCGACACCACCTACCTTCGGCGACTGTGCTTCCATAAAGAGGTTGTCACTGAGGTATGCCAGCTCATAAGTGGAGATCTGCAGCCCGCCAGCACCATCAGTACTGCACTGTCTGTTGAGGTCAAAGTCACCGCGGCACTGTCGTTCTACGCGTCAGGTTCTTTTCAGGCCTCAGCTGGCGACATTTGCGGTATGTCTCAGCATGCCACACATTGCTGCAATAGACAGGTCACTGAAGCTTTGTACTCATGCAGGAGGGACTTGATCTGCTTCCCTATGACCAGTGAGACACAGACTGAGAGGGCACTAGGATTCTCCAGAATTGCAAACCTCCCCAAGGTGCAAGGAGAAATAGACTGTACGCACATCGTGATGCGGGCACCTTTTCAGGACGCAGAGTGTTTCAGGAACCACAAAGGACTCCACTCCCTGAATGTCCAACTGGTTGTCGACCACCAGCAAATTATACTGGCAGTGAATGCTAAATTTCCGGGCAGCATCCATGATGCTCACATTCTGTGTGAGAGCACTGTCTCTGACTTGTTTAACAATCAGCCACAAGGTCAGTGCTGGATGCTTGGTGACAAAGGATATGGCGTCGCCACCTGGTTGATGAACCCCCTGCGTGACATCCACACTGAAGCCGAGAGGCAATACAATGAAAGCTACTCACAATATCATGGAGAAAACCATTGGAGTGCTTAAGCATCGCTTTAAATGTGTGGACCACTCAGGGGGCGACCTCAAATACCATCCTGAGCAGGTAGCTCAATTTGTGGTGGTGTGCTCCATGCTGCACAACTTAACTATCAGGGGGGGACAAGAACATAAGAACATAAGAATTAGGAACAGGAGAAGGCCATCTAGCCCCTTGAGCATGCTCTGCCATTCAACAAGATCATGGCTGATCTGGCCGTGGACTCAGCTCCACTTACCCGCCCGCTCCCCGTAACCCTTAATTCCCTTATTGGTTAAAAATCTATCTATCTGTGATTTGAATACATTCAATGAGCTAGCCTCAACTGCTTCCTTGGGCAGAGAATTCCACAGATTCACAACACTCTGGGAGAAGAAATTCCTTCTCAACTCGGTTTTAAATTGGCTCCCCTGTATTTGGAGGCTGTGCCCCCTAGTTCTCGTCTCCCCGACCAGTGGAAACAACCTCTCTGCCTCTATCTTGTCTATCCCTTTCATTATTTTAAATGTTTCTATAAGATCACCCCTCATCCTTCTGAACTCCAACAAGTAAAGACCCAGACTACTCAATCTCTCATCATAAGGTAACCCTCTCATCTCCGGAATCAGCCCACTGAATCGTCTCTGTACCCCCTCCAAAGCTAGTATATCCTTCCTTAAATAAGGTGACCAAAACTGCACGCAGTACTCCAGGTGCGGCCTCACCAATACCCTGTAAAGTTGCAGCAGGACCTCCCTGCTTTTGTACTCCATCCCTCGCACAATGAAGGCCAATATTCCATTCGCCTTCCTGATTATCTGCTGCACCTGCAAACTAACTTTTTGGGATTCATGCACAAGGACCCCCAGGTCCCTCTGCATCGCAGCATGTTGTAATTTCTCCCCATTCAAATAATATTCCCTTTTACTGTTTTTTTACCCAAGGTGGATGACCTCACACTTTCCGACATTGTATTCCATCTGCCAAACCTTAGCCCATTCGCTTAACCTATCTAAATCTCTTTGCAGCCTTTCTGTGTCCTCTACATAACCCGCTTTCCCACTAATCTTTGTGTCATCTGCAAATTTTGTTACACGACACTCTGTCCCCTCTTCCAGGTCATCTATGTATATTGTAAACAGTTGTGGTCCCAGCACCGATCCCTGTGGCACATCACTAACCACCGATTTCCAACCCGAAAAGGACCCATTTACCCGACTCTCTGCTTTCTGTTAGCCAGCCAATTCTCTATCCATGCTAATACATTTCCTTTGACTCCGCATACCTTTATCTTCTGCAGTAACCTTGTGTGCCACCTTATTGAATGCCTTTTGAAAATCTAAATACACCACATCCATCGGTACACCTCTATCCACCATGCTCGTTATATCCTCAAAGAATTCCACTAAATTAGTTAAACATGATTTCCCCTTCATGAATCCATGCTGCGTCTGCTTGATTGCACTATTCCTATCTAGATGTCCCGCTATTTCTTCCTTCATGATAGTTTCAAGCATTTTCCCCACTACAGATGTTAAACTAACCGGCCTACAGTTACCTGCCTTTTGTCTGCCCCCTTTTTTAAACAGAGGCGTTACATTAGCTGCTTTCCAATCCGCTGGTACTTCCCCAGAGTCCAGAGACTTTTGGTAGATTATAACGAATGCATCTGCTATAACTTCCGCCATCTCTTTTAATACCCTGGGATGCATTTCATCAGGACTAGGGGACTTGTCTACCTTGAGTCCCATTAGCCTGTCCAGCACTACCCCACTAGTGATAGTGATTGTCTCAAGGTCCTCCCTTCCTACATTCCTGTGACCAGCAATTTTTGGCATGGTTTTTGTGTCTTCCACTGTGAAGATCGAAGCAAAATAATTGTTTAAGGTCTCAGCCATTTCCACATTTCCCATTATTAAATCCCCCTTCTCATCTTCTAAGAAACCAACATTTACTTTAGTCACTCTTTTCCGTTTTATATATCGGTAAAAGCTTTTACTATCTGTTTTTATGTTTTGCGCAAGTTTACTTTCGTAATCTATCTTTCCTTTCTTTATTTCTTTCTTAGTCATTCTTTGCTGCTGTTTAAAATTTTCCCAATCTTCTAGTTTCCCGCTAACCTTGACCACCTTATACGCATTGGCTTTTAATTTGATACTCTCCTTTATTTCCTTGGTTATCCACGGCTGGTTATCCCTTCTCTTACCGCCCTTCTTTTTCACTGGAATATATTTTTGTTGAGCACTATGAAAGAGCTCCTTAAAAGTCCTCCACTGTTCCTCAATTGTGCCACTGTTTAGTCTGTGTTCCCAGTCTACTTTAGCCAACTCTGCCCTCATCCCACTGTAGTCCCCTTTGTTTAAGCATAGTACGCTCGTTTGAGACACTACTTCCTCACCCTCAATCTGTATTACAAATTCAACCATACTGTTATCACTCATTCTGAGAGGATCTTTTACTAGGAGATCGTTTATTATTCCTGTCTCATTGCACAAGACCAGATCTAAGATAGCTTGCTCCATTGTAGGTTCTGTAACATACTGTTCTAAGAAACAATCCCTTATGCATTCTATGAATTCCTCCTCAAGGCTACCCCGTGCGATTTGATTTGACCAATCGATATGTAGATTAAAATCCCCCATGATTACTGCCGTTCCTTTTTCACATGCCTCCATTATTCCCTTGATTATTGTCCGCCCCAACGTGAAGTTATTATTTGGGGGCCTATAAACTACGCCCACCAGTGACTTTTTTCCCTTACTATCTCTAATCACCACCCACAATGATTCAACATTTTGTTCATTAGAGCCAATATCGTCTCTCACAACTGCCCTGATATCATCCTTTATTAACAGAGCTACCCCACCTCCTTTCCCTTCTTGTCTATCTTTCCGAATTGTCAGATACCCCTGTATGTTTAATTCCCAGTCTTGGCCACCCTGCAACCACGTTTCTGTAATGGCCACCAAATCATACCCATTTGTAATGATTTGTGCCGTCAACTCATTTACTTTATTTCGAATGCTGCGTGCGTTTAGGTAGAGTGTTTTAATACTAGTTTTTAAACCATGATTTTTAGTTTTCACCCCTCCTGCAGCCCCTTTATATTCATACATATTGTCCCTTGTGGTTTACACTTACCCCAGTGCGACTCTGCTCTGTTGCCTCCTGCCTTTTGCATTCTTTCTTGGGGTCCTGTTCATCTGAGCTCTCACCCACTCTAACTAGCTCAGAGCCCTCTCCTGGGTTCCGAATACTCCTCGCATTGAGGCACAGAGCTTTCAGGCTTGCCTTTTTATTACACTTTGACCCTTTAGAATTTTGCTGTACAGTAGCCCTTTTTTTTTTTTGCCTTGGGTTTCTCTGCCCTCCACTTTTACTCATCTCCTTTCTGTCTTTTGCTTCTGTCTCCATTTTGTTTCCCTCTGTCTCCCTGCATGACGGCCGAACCGCTGCTTGGACGGATACGAGAGAGGACGGTCCCGAGGTGGGAACGTGCTCCGAGCCAGAAGCAAGATGTTGCTTCTGGCTCTCATGTGTCATTGGTAATGGGGGTATGGCACCTTGGGGATCAGTGCCACGCTCTGTGACCACTGGGAGCTCTCTGCCACCAATGTTCCTGGCTACCAGCTCCAGGGCCTCCACCATCCCTTCCATGTTATATCTTATCTGTTGGACAAAATCTCGGTGCCAACTATGTTCTTGGTGCTTAGTAGGCTTTTTGCTACTGGTGAATCTCCCTCGTGCCTCCCACAACAGCCAAACAAGCACACACCACAGCCACACACGCCTTCAGTCCCTCTTAGCTCCCTCTCTCTCTCTGTCTCCTCTTTTGCACATGTCATGATGACCCTTGACCTCCTGAATCGCGGGAATCGAGCGTTGACATGCTGTTGCTAAGGACGGCGACACTTTACGGCAGAAGGTCAGAGAGATTTAACGCTACCGTCCATTTCATATCGCTCGCGGTAATGCCCAATTTCAAAAATGGAGACTAGGTGCTTTGAGAATGGGGGAGAAGCTGGTGATCTGAAAACCCACTTTTACCGCCCATGCCGGAAATAACGCCCATTTTTGGGCGATCTGCACAAAATCTAGCCCCATGTCTTTCCAAATGAAGAGTTATCCTGTCCCTCAGCATCTTTTCCAATAATTTTCCCACCACTGAGGTTAGACTGACTAGCCTTTAATTACTCAGTCTATCCCTTTCTCCCTTTTTAAACAAAGGTACAACAATAGCATTCCTCCAGTCCTCTGGCACCACACCTGTAGCCAGGGAGGACTGGAAAATGATGGTCAGAGCCTCTGCTTTTTCCCCTTTTGCTTCTCTTTACAACCTGGGATACATTTAATCCGGGCCTGGGGACTTATCCACTTTGAAAGCTGCTAAGCCCCTTAATACTTCCTCTCTCACTATGTTTATCTCGTCTAATATTTCACACTCCTCCTCCCTCATTGCAAAGTTTGCATCACCACTCTCTTTTGTGAAAACAGATGCAAAGTATTCATTAAGAATCATAACCACATCTTTTGCCTCTACACACAGATTGCCTTTGTGGCCTCTATTGGCCCCACTTTTTCCCTAGCTATCCTTTTGTTCTTTTATAAAACATCTTTGAGCTTTCCTTGATTTTACTTGCCAACATTCTTTCATGCTCTCTCTTTGCTTTCCTGATATCATTTTTAATTGCACCCCTGAACTTTCTATACTCCTCTAGAGTGTCTGCAGTATTGAATTCTCGGAATCTGTCATAACCTTCCTTTTTTTCTTTATCTTACCCTGTATGTCCCTTGACATCCAGGGGGCTCTAGATTTTTTAGCCCCACCCTTTTTTTTAAGGGAACATACTTTGAGGGAACATACCCTTAGGATCTCCTCCTTGAATGCCTCCCACTGCTCTGACACTGATTTACCATCAAGTAGCCGTTTCTAGTCCACCTTGGCCAAATCCCATCCCATCTCAGCAAAATCAGCAAGTGAGAACTTTTTTCCCTGGGCCACCTTTGTCCTTTTCCATAACCATCCTAAATCTTACTGAATTATGAATCACTAGCACCAAAATGTTCTCCCACTGATACCCCTTCCACCTGTCCCTCTTTGTTCCCCAAAACCAAGTCGAGAACCACCCCCTCTCTTGTTGGGCTTGTTACATACTGGCTAAAGAAGTTCTTCTGGATGCATTTTAGGAATTCCACACAATCTGTACCATTCACACTGTCTTTTTCCGCAATTAGGGTAGTTATGGAAAAGGACAAAGGGGGACCAGAAAAAGCTGCAAAACATAATTGAGGTTATTAGAAGAGAAGGGTAGACATGAGAATGCTTGCGCTGTGCTGGCATATGTACGAGGACCAGCATTACTGCAATAATTGTGAACGAGATACGTTACATATGATTAAATCATATGGTTGTAAATCTATGGAATTCTCTGTCCCAAAGAGCTGTGGAGGCTGGGTCATTGAATTTATTTAAGGCGGAAATAGACAGATTTTTGAGTGATAAGGGAATAAAGGGTTATGGGGAGTGGGCAGGGAAATGGAGCTGAGTCCATGATCAGATCAGCCATGATCTTATTGAATGGCGAAGCAGGCTCGAAGGGCCAAATGGCCTACTCCTGCTCCTATTTCTTATGTTCTTAACCTGAGAGTAGTACAGAAGCTGCATGCATAACATGAATCAGGACCACTGATGAGCATGGCAATGACAGGACTGTAATGGGAGGGGGCACCATGCCCATGGGCTGTGCTTGGAGACCTCCGTGTGGCCAGAGCTAATGTCCCAGGGCAGACAGTGAGCCAAGGCAGCTCTCCCTCAGTCCAGGCTATTATGTACAAACTGGCGGTTGAGGTGTTGCTGCTAATTTGGGCAGTATATAAACCAATTCACAAATTCTGATATACGTTTGACATGATGGTACATCTTTCTTTCACTGGTGGACTAAAAACACCAGATTATCCAATTATTGGAGTGGAGAGAATGAAGTAAGATCCAATTAACTTTAATCACAATGAAAATTCTGAACAGTTGCCTGCTGTAGTCTACTGGAGTTTGAAGTACACGTGGACAAGACCTTAATGGAAACCAGCGTATCGTCAATACAATTGGAACCAGTTTTTTTCTAAGATCAAAATGTATCTTTTAAAATAAGAGTGCATTGCATTCTAAAGTATATAAAGCCATCATGTACTTGGATGTCATGTGTGAGATTGAGACCTCACCTTGTATCACACCATTGTGCAGTACCAATGTGCCTTCCTAAGTAAATTTCCAAATGTGATCTATAGGATGAAATGAGGAGGTTCCAATTGAAATGGTGGGGGTAGGTGTCTACGTGTGTGTTCCATTAGTGCACAACAGAGAATTGTTCCCTATCGCCAGAATGCACTTGGAAATAGATCCATTTTGTATGAACTTTTATTTACACCAAATAGATTTCAGAACTGGTTAAACTACGATCTTTGTATGATATTTTCTTTGCTTTGAACTATTACTGGTAGTAGGCAGATGGTGTAACTCCCATACTGATAGACACTCAAGGAATTCCCATCAAGGAATTCAGCTTAATCCACTTTCTGGGGAGAATCTCAGTTTGATTTTCTGTCTCTTACGCCCTGAAACTTAACAGAGCACTAAATTAACTGTCTTAAAGCTGTAGATGAAAATAAGCCCCGCCATCTTTTCAGAGTAAACAGAAGTTTTTAACTTGACAAAACAATTTAGGCTGGATTTTCGAGGGGTTTGCAACCCATTTAGCAACCGTGCGGGGTGCAAAAACATTTTTTTGTGGCTCAAAATGAGGCGCACAAATTTTGCGCCTGGCCGGAACTTTTGGCAGTGGATTTGTGGCGGCGCGAACATTTAGCGTCCGCCCGATGTTTTCACGGTTTGGATGATGTTAATCAGCATGCATCGCTGCGCTAGCGCCTCGGGCGGATGCCTGATTTAGCATCCCGCCCAGGAACCCGCCAGCAAAAAGCAGTCTCACCCAGGTCGGACCCAGGACAAACCTGGCACTAACGGCACCATCTTTAAAATGAAGCAGAAATTGAGAGCATAAAGGGATTGGGAGAAGAAGGCTGCATTTTTCATAGTGAAGTTTTATGTGAGTTTATAGTTTGTTTGAAAGGACATTTTAAAAGATGGGGGCTATAATATGTCAGCCATTATTCCTGGCTGCTATATTTATATGGCATCGAGCTGCAAGACCTTCTTCACTCAGAGAATTGTGAACCTGTGGAATTCTCTGCCACAGAAAGTTGTTGAGGCCAGTTCGCTAGATATATTCAAAAGGGAGTTAGATGTGGCCCTTACGGCTAAAGAGATCAAGGGTTATGGACAGAAAGCAGGAATGGGGTACTAAAGTTGCAAAAATGATCAGCCATGATCATATTGAATGGTGGTGCAGGCTCGAAGGGCCGAATGGCCTACTCCTGCACCTATTTTCTATGTTTCTAAGAAGGCTTTTTGATGATTATTTTGAATGTAATCGAAGATGTTGCAAATGTATGGAAAACATATGGAGAGGAGGCTTTACCCCCAACGAGTTTACAGGGAACAGCGCTCATACCTGCAGCTCCCTGGGGCACAGTGCGTTAGAAAGCTGCGTTTCCGAAAAGAAGTGCTGATAGAGATATGCCAGCTCATAAAGGCAGACCTACAGCCTACCTGCGACAACAGGATTGCACTGCCCGTCGAGGTGAAGGTGACTGCGGCACTTGCCTTCTATGCCTCCGGCTCCTTTCAGGCATCAGCAGGGGACATATGCTCCATCTCGCAGCACGCTACACATCGCTGCATTCTCCACGTGACAAATGCACTGTACGCACGCAGGATGGACTTCATAAACTTCCCAATGACCAAGGAGACCCAGAATGAGAGGGATGTAGGTTTTGGACGATTTGCTGGCTTCCCCAAGGTTCAGGGTGCCATTGACTGCACGCACATCAC
The DNA here is from genome assembly GCF_044704955.1 of Pristiophorus japonicus. Lineage (NCBI taxonomy): Eukaryota > Metazoa > Chordata > Chondrichthyes > Pristiophoridae > Pristiophorus > Pristiophorus japonicus. Next base: position 52,993,809 of record NC_091985.1, on the reverse strand, counting down.
CCAGCGAGCACCTTTACAGAATCCAGAGGTTTACCGAAACCGAAAGGGATTCCACTCCATGAACGTACATATCAGCGCATCATGGCAGTCAATGCCCAATATCCAGGTAGCATCCATGATGTTTTCATCTTGCGTGAGAGCACTGTCTGAGGCCTGTTCCAACATCAACCACAAGGCCAGAGCTGGATGCTGGGGGACAAAGGTTACGGCCTTGTCACCTGGCTCATGACACCCTCTCCGGAACCCTCAGACACAAGCCGAGCATTGCTATAATGAGAGCCATGCAGCCACATGCAACATCGTTGAACAGACAATTGGAGTGCTCAAGCAGCACTTCCGATGCCTGGATCACTCTGGAGGCTGCCTGCAATACTCCCCTCAGCAGTTCTCTGAGTTCATTGTGGTGGGCTGCATGCTACACAACTTAGCCATCATTAGGGGGCAGGACTTGCCAATGGGGATTGCAGGAGAACCTCAGGAGAGAGGGGAGGAGGATGAGGAAGAGGAGGGAGACGAGGAAGGGGAGCCTGGCGAGGAACCCATGCCACTACCACCACCACCACAACCACAGGGGAAGCCTCATGAAGCTTTTGGTGCTGCAAAAGCCTTCCATCAGCAGCTCATAATTGAATGCTTTGCTTGAAGAGTGATCAGCACGTTTGACCGTTGCCTGGCCACTCTATCCCACCATGTTGACTACTCCCCCTCTTATTCTGCAAATAAGACACTACACAGGAATGGTTAAGGCAAACAAAAAAAATTATTAAACATTGTAAACTTTATAAACGTAATTGTGAAACTTTAATAACATTTATTAAACATTGTGAACTTTTATAACTTTATGAACAGAATTGGGATACTTTGACAACTTTAATAAAATAACAACAACAGCAACAACAAAATAACAACCCCTGCCCTTACTCTCTTTTATCACCGGCTCTTCCGTCTCTCTTACCCTTAGCCCCTTTCCTCGCCTCATGCCCCTACACAAAGTGGCACCAAGAGTTCGTGCAGCAAGGCGGCCAGAGTTCTACTGAATTGGGGGGAGAGACATTGGAGGTACCGTCTGAGGATGCACTGGATCAGCTTGAGGCATGGAAGGCCTCTTGATCGGTGTCGCCAGTCACAAGTGGTGTGGGGGTATGTCTGGGTGTCACATTAGGGACTCCAGTGTGAGTGGTGGAGGCCACCAGCCTCATGTGGGCATTGATGGCCTTGCAGGTTTCGCGGTTCGCACCGACAATCTGCAACACTACCTCTATTATGGTCGTTTTCAGACTGTCGATGCTCACGGGAATCCAGGACATATAGGAGCCGACAGGTGAACTGGATGCTCTTCCTGGACTGTCCCACCATGTCCAGTTCCGCATCTGCCTGTCTGTTAGCAGACTGACTTTGCCAACTCAATCTCCGTAGAGATGGCATACAGGATTCGACCCCAGAACTGTGTTGCTGCATACTACTAGTCCAAGGAGCCTCAGAGATCTCAAAGCCCGGGAATGTATCATCATCCTCGGATGAGGTGTTTGCCAGTTGCAAAAGTGCATCTGCCCGCCTGAAATAGGCTACTCTGTCAGCTCCTCTTCCTCAAATTCCTCCTCCTCTTACCCCACATGACGGCCTGAAGTGAAGGTTTGCTGTGAGTGAGTCGTTGCCTCCGACTGGTCATCTGAAAGTAGAAAGCAACAGATGAGTGGTTAGCAGCAGGGGAGGGAGCAGAGTGACATGAGGAAGGTTACATAGCACAGGCTCATTTGAAGGACTGCCACTATTCCATTATATGTAGTCCAGAGACACTGCATGACATTGCCCCAACCCTAGTCCACAGACACTGCATCACATTGCCCCAACCCAGCCCAGGGAGTGTGCAGAACTTACCGTCAGTATCCAAGAGGGGGTCAGCACCCCCATGGGCAGTTACCTGACCTGAGACACTGATGACACCTGCCACTCACTCCTCCAGGTCAGTGAGTGGCAGGACCGAGCCTGTCCACCGCTGATCCCAGCGGTTATGTGACTTCTTTACCTGCAAAGATGAAAATGGGAATGCTTACCAGAGGGTCCATCTGCTCTTGTGGCACACACAGATAGCCACCAAAGCACTTATACCATAATATGTGAATGTAATAACGGCCTTGGAAGTTGCACGTGGTTCATCAGGAGGACATCGAAATGTGGAAACGTCTTTTGAGATCTTAGATAGCAATGTTAATAATGTGTAAAGATCAGTCATGGCAAAAAAGGTGCCACACTAAGCCTTCCCATGTGTCAAGTTTAGGAGGCAACCCACAGAGTGCTCAGAGACAGCAACAGCATGAGAACAAATAGTGTGTCAGATTTATAATTTAAGTAACGAAGGAGTTCATCAATAAAAATTGTACTCACTCTAACATCGTTGAACTTCTGGCACTGTGTTGTAGTCCTTTCCAGAGTGTTGGGGCAGAGAACCCCTCTGCAATTTGCCTCCAGATTTTGTTAACTACTGATGGGAGGGGTCTATATCAACCCCTGCTGTACAATTCAGGCCACCTACGCTCCACTAGAGCCTCGTTTGCCTCTGGGCCCAATCTCCTGGCACGCTGCCTGCTGTCCTCCTCCTCCATCATGAAAATCAAAAAGTAAAATGGCTGATTCAGCCCTGGGTGTACTGCACATGCGCACGGCCGTGCCCTGCATTAGCGTTTGTGATCGAACAGCAGACCAGAAGCGAGGGAAGAAAAATAATTTGCACATGCTCAGAACGGACAATTTTTCTTATGGTCGTAACTTTTGGCTCCAGCACACAAATTCTGTCATGCAACGCCAGAGTTAGCGTGACGCCCATCGTGAACTTTCATTTGGCGAAAGTTGCGCACTCTGGCGCTAACGCTAAGCCGCCGCTAAAAAAAAAATGTTGCCGTGATTTGCTCCCGGAAATGGGCAAAATCACAAAAACCTGAAAATCCAGCCCTTTATGTTTGTCTTTCTAATTCAGAAGAAGCATGTCTTCTTTATTGCTCATCTATATAATTAAAAATTTTTGTCCAAAATACATCCATAATGTCACATGCAAAAGTGTCACACCTCAAGATGTTACACCACAAACTGATACAAAATAAGGGTATTATATGTGAGTCAGAAAAAAGGACCGATTGAGTGAAGAAGAGGAGCAGAAGGGTCTGAGAAGTCCAAGTGGAAAGCAAAAATTGAATGATGAGAACAAGGGAGAAAGAAGAGGAGTAACAAAATAGTGAAAGATGAGACACTCATAATTGATATAAAATAGAGACAGAAGCAGAGGATGGGGAGAAAGACAGAAAAGGAAAATTGAATAGGTGGTGGGCAAGAGGAAATAGGAGATTGGCCTAGAAAACTGACCAGGAAAGCTACAGGAACTGGTATACTAATGTTCTACAGCAAAGAGAACCTCTACCCCTACTTGGGCTTATACAGGACTCTAGTCCCACATGTGGTTGACTCTTAAAGGTTGCTGAACTGGCCGAGCAACCTATTCAGTTGAACAAATAATCAGGCCCAAAGAAGGCCACTAACTGTTCAGAACAAGTGGGGATGGGCATAAAATATGACTTTGTCCAGATTCCAAGGATGGAAGCTGGGAGAATGCTGCATCATGCATGCAAGCAACACTTTTCACACAGTTGGAGAGCCCTGTCAGCAACTTTATCATAAAACCATCATTCCACTCCTTCTACTGCAAGTGAGATGTGAACTCTGCTCCTCAGCAACACATTCTAAATGTTATTCTTTTCCTCTTTTAGATGTGCCAAAGAAAGCGAACTAGGAAGCAGTGGATCCAGCACGTGAGTGCAAAAGACAAGGTTGAAGCATTTACAACCATCTTCAGCCAGAAGTGCTGAGTGGATGATCCATATCGACCTCCTCCTAGGTCCCCACCATCATCGAAGCCATTCTTCAGTCAATTCGGTTCACACCACGTGATATCAAGAAACGGCTGAGTGCACTGGTTCCAGCAAAGGCTATGGGCCCCGACAACATCCCAGCTGTCGTGCTGAAGACGTGCTCCAGAACTAGCCATGCCTTTAGCCAAGCTGTTCTAGTATAGCTACAACACTGGCATCTGTCCAACAATGTGGAAAACTGCCCAAGTATGTCCCATCCACAAAAAGCAGGACAAATCCAATCTTGCCAATTATCGCCCCATCTGTATAATCTCAATCATCAGCAAAGTGATGGAAGGTGTCATCAACAGTGTTATCAAGTGGCACTTACTCACCAATAACTTGCTCACCGATGCCCAGTTTGGAGTCTGCCAGGACACTTGACCCCAGACCGCATTACAGTCTTGGTCCAAACATGGACAAAAGAGCCTAATTCCAGAGGTGAGGTGAGAGTGACTGCCCTTGACATCAAGGCAGCATTTGGCCGAGTGTGGCACGAGGGAGCCCCAGTAAAACTGGAGTCAATGAGAATCAAGGGGAAAACTCTCCACTGGTTGGAGTCATACCTAGCACAAAGGAAGATCGTGTGGTAGTTGGAGGTCAATCACCACAGCCCCAAGACACCACTGCAGGAGTTCCACCAGGCACTGTCCTAGGCCCAACCATCTTCAGCTGCTTCATCAATGGCATTCCCTCCATCGTAAGGTTAGAAGTGTTCGCTCATGATTGCACAGTATTCAGTGCCATTCACAACTCCTCAGATAATGGAGCAGTCCATGCCCGCAAGCAACAAGACCTGGACACCATTCAGGCTTGGGCTGTTAAGTGGCAAATAACATTCGTGCCACAGAAGTGCCAGGCAATGACTATCTCCAACAAACGAGAGTCTAACCACCAACCCTTGATATTCAACGGCATTACGATTGCCGAATCCCCCACCATCAATATCCTGGGGGTCACCATTGACCAGAAACCTAACTGGACATAAACACTGTGGCAACAAGAGCAGATCAGAGGCTGGATATTCTGCGGTGTGTCTCACCTCCTGACTCCCCAAAGCCTTTCCACCATCTACAAGGCACAAGTCAGGAGTGTGATGGAATACTCTCCACTTGCCTGGATGAGTGCAGCTCCAACAACACTCAAGAAGCTCGACACCATCCAGGACAAAGCAGCCCGCTTGATTGGTAACCACGACCTTAAACATTCACTCTCTCCATCACCGACATATCGTGGCTGCAGTGTGTACCATCTACAAGATGCACTGCAGCAACTCACCAAGGCTTCTTCAGCAGCACATCCTAAACCCGTGACCTCTGGCACCTAGAAGGACAAGGGCAGCAGACGCATGGGAACACCACCACCTCCAAGTTGCCCTCCAAGTCATACACCAGCCTGCCTTGGAAGTATATCGCTATTCCTTCATCATCGCTGGGTCAAAATCCTGGAACTCCCTCCCTAACAGCACTGTAGGAGTACCTTCACCACAAGGACTACAGCAGTTCAAGAAGGCGGCTTACCAACGCTTTCTCATGGGCAATTAGGGATGGGCAATAAATGCTGGTCTTGCCATCGATGCCCACAGCCCTGGAACGAATATTAAAAAAAAATCATCCCTTGGCTGAAGACCTGCCGATTCAGATCTTAGTGGTCGTGCTTTTAAAGGAACAATGCTTGAAGGCACTGGGGCTTGTGCCAAACAATATACTGCAGATGGGAGATTGAGTGGACAATTCCATTAGGGTCATGTGCAGTACCATGTTGGATGGTTACATAGCATTGCACTTCACCCTGGATTACGTGGCAGCACCAAGGTTATCTCATGACAGAGGCCCGAAGGGCAGTTTGTGCTTTTTTAATGGATGCTCCGACTGCTACTGTAGAGTCTTGTAGTGTCGGATTGGAGCAGACTATCTTTTCTGGCTTTGATAGGATTAGGGTTGAGTTGCAGACAAGCGTCACAAGAGGCTTTACTGATAACATTGATACCATTGGGTTTGCTTTTGTGAAGGTCAGTAGCTGTGCTGAACCAGTGCCCAGTACTGGTGGCATGGCGAGAATAGATACGCATAATGGTGCTATCTATCAACAAACTTATGGACAGATTTGTTGATAATCTAACTGCTAATATCCCTGAACAAATGGTAAAACGTTCTCTGATCTTATGCATGAAAAACATTAAACCCCATGACGTAGGTCCCCTGCAGTCAACGTAGGTCCCCTGCAGTCAGAATCAGGGGAAGTCATAACGGGGAACAAAGAAATGGCAGACCAATTGAACAAGTACTTTGGTTTGGTATTCACTAAGGAGGACACAAACAACCTTCCGGATATAAAAAGGGGTCAGAGGGTCTAGTAAGGAGGAGGAACTGAAGGAAATCTTTATTAGTCGGGAAATTGTGTTGGGGAAATTGATGTGATTGAAGGCCGATAAATCCCCAGGGCCTGATGGACTGCATCCCAGAGTACTTAAGGAGGTGGCCTTGGAAATAGCGAATGCATTGACAGTCATTTTCCAACATTCCATTGACTCTGGATCAGTTCTTATCGAGTGGAAGGTAGCCAATGTAACCCCACTTTTTAAAAAAGGAGGGAGAGAGAAAACAGGGAATTATAGACCGGTCAGCCTGACCTCAGTAGTGGGTAAAATGATGGAATCAATTATTAAGGATGTCATAGCAGTGCATTTGGAAAAAGGTGACATGATAGGTCCAAGTCAGCATGGATTTGTGAAAGGGAAATCATGCTTGACAAATCTTCTGGAATTTTTTGAGGATGTTTCCAGTAAAGTGGACAAGGGAGAACCAGTTGATGTGGTATATTTGGACTTTCAGAAGGCTTTCGACAAGGTCTCACACAAGAGATTAATGTGCAAAGTTAAAGCACATGGGATTGGGGGTAGTGTGCTGACGTGGATTGAGAACTGGTTGTCAGACAGGAAGCAAAGAGTAGGAGTAAATGGGTACTTTTCAAAATGGCAGGCAGTGACTAGTGGGGTACCGCAAGGTTCTGTTCTGGGGCCCCAGCTGTTTACATTGTACATTAATGATTTAGACGAGGGGATTAAATGTAGTATCTCCAAATTTGCGGATGACACTAAGTTGGGTGGCAGTGTGAGCTGCGAGGAGGATGCTATGAGGCTGCAGAGTGACTTGGATAGGTTAGGTGAGTGGGCAAATGCATGGCAGATGAAGTATAATGTGGATAAATGTGAGGTTATCCACTTTGGTGGTAAAAACAGAGAGACAGACTATTATCTGAATGGTGACAGATTAGGAAAAGGGGAGGTGCAACGAGACCTGGGTGTCATGGTACATCAGTCATTGAAGGTTGGCATGCAGGTACAGCAGGCGGTTAAGAAAGCAAATGGCATGTTGGCCTTCATAGCGAGGGGATTTGAGTACAGGGGCAGGGAGGTGTTGCTACAGTTGTACAGGGCCTTGGTGAGGCCACATCTGGAGTATTGTGTACAGTTTTGGTCTCCTAACTTGAGGAAGGACATTCTTGCTATTGAGGGAGTGCAGCGAAGATTCATCAGACTGATTCCCGGGATGGTGGGACTGACCTATCAAGAAAGACTGGATCAACTGGGCTTGTATTCACTGGAGTTCAGAAGAATGAGAGGGGACCTCCTAGAAACGTTTAAAATTCTGATGGGTTTAGACAGGTTAAATGCAGGAAGAATGTTCCCAATGTTGGGGAAGTCCAGAACCAGGGGTCACAGTCTTAGGATAAGGGGTAAGCCATTTAGGACCGAGATGAGGAGAAACTTCTTCACCCAGAGAGTGGTGAACCTGTGGAATTCTCTACCACAGAAAGTTGTTGAGGCCAATTCACTAAATATATTCAAAAGGGAGTTAGATGAAGTCCTTACTACTAGGGGGATCAAGGGGTATGGCGAGAAAGCAGGAAGGGGGTACTGAAGTTGCATGTTCAGCCATGAACTCATTGAATGGCGGTGCAGGCTAGAAGGGCTGAATGGCCTGCTCCTGCACCTATTTTCTATGTTTCTATGTTTCTATTGTACTAATTGTGAGACTTTGCAACAACAAACCACTGGCAGGGAATTTTTCTGCATAATAAATTAGCAAACTATTACACTAAACAATTTTGATGTGAGCAGATATAAGAGTATATTTTCATCTTCACCTCATGGCCAGTAATTTGTTGGTGTGGATCGACCACCCATTATAGAACCTGCTTGATATTCATTCCATTACAATGAAGGGAATTAAATTACGGGGGTTCTATAACAGGCAGGCGATCCATTCCACCAAAATACCGCCCATGCAGTGAATGTGAACATTTACTCCATGCCCACAAGTATAGTGGTCCAATTGCTACTTTTACTTGTTGTCCACGGGATCAAATAGAACAAGACAAAATCAGAAAAGTAGGGAATCGTAAAGTTGGAGTAAGATATAAAAGAACTGCAGTATTTCGAAGCATACTGGAAATGGCCTCAAAGTGAACCAAATTGAACTTAGTATGTAACCCTACAGATAAATGAAAGCAGGCATCAAAAAGATCAAAGTGTCCTATTTGTAACATGGGGACAGAGCTTAGAGACTCCTGGCACGTTCACTGAGGAAATTGGAATCTGACAGGGTTATCCCAGGAATTAGGGAAATTGACAAAGATATAATAGTTCCTCCTCTCAAAACAAAGAATGAATTCAGGAAGTTCTATGAACTCTTCCACTCCTCAGATTGCAGTCTGTCAAGGGAGAAATTGAATTCCTTTTTTGATTACCTTTCACTACTTTCCCTGTCTCCTGAACAAAGGATAAATTGGAAAGGTATTTTTTGTCGAAAAAATCTTGAACACCATCAGAGCCCTGCATGGAAATTAAACTCCCAGATTCACTAGGTTAACCATCTTAAGTCGATATTGTAGAGACAATTTTCCATTGGTGGTGCACTGGGGGATTTCACATGATGAGTGCAGGAAGGGGACATTTGGGATTTTCCAAGGTCCTCTCATTTAAATAAAGATGGCAAGCTTCCAAGGCTGATCGGGCCATACACTTGGAGATTCAAGGTCAGTCAAGGTGATGGGACAGAGGAGCAGGGGCTGCTCCTTAAAGAGCAACCTTCAGTGCCCGAGCTGGAGAATTGCTTGGCTTGCAGTGCTGGAATTGAGCCAGAATTCTGGAAATGCACAGGGACGAGGGAGGACAGCATCCTCTTGGACAAAGTCCCAGTACTCAAATTAAGGGAGATCATGCACCACCACCATCCTCAAAAGGCATCTGTCAAGGCTACATGGCAAGAGGTGTTGGCGGAGGTCAATGCAGTATCTGCTGTTATAAATTCTTTGTTCCAGGTGTGCAAAATGTCTGACGTTGAAAAGAACATAAGAGCATAAGAAATAGGAGAAGGAGTAGGCCATTCGCCCCCTCGAGCCTATTCAACAAGTTCATGGCTGATCTTCTACCTCAACTCCACTTGCCTGTACTATCTCCATATCCCTTGATTCCCTTAATATCCAAAAATCTATCACTCTCTGTCTTGAATACACTCAATGACTGAGCCTCCACAGAAAAAGTTTGCTAAGTAAATGTCTGCATGTTGTCTCTTTATAGTGTTCATGGTAAGGCACGAATACACACTTTCACTTCAACCAACTGCATAATCATGTTGGATTCTTACCCACTTTTAGGGATCCCTTTGGTCTCCCTAATACTATGACAAGGCATTATACCCCTTTCACATTCCCAGACACCATTAACCGATGGTGTGAAGTCTCCACCGGAATCTATATTGAGCAACCATATGGAGTGTTATAGATATGCTTCAGATGGATTAGTCAAGAGGTTCTTGCCATATGCACCAATCAAGGTAAACAAAATTTAAACAGTATACTATGTATTGCACAATACTACTATGGACATAAGAGCGGCCATTGCATGGCATGGAGCAACAGGAGGATGATGGTACAGAGGAGCCACCAGCAGCAGATGGGGCATTGCACCGAGGAGAATATGTGCAATTCCCACTGATCCTTCCCTGGTGGATATCTGCAATCATTGACCAAATGAGTCAAAACTAGCCTTCACTACTTCTTGGATTTTAATCCCTAAAGTAAAGTGAGTGGTCATATGAGGTGTTCCTACTGTGTCTATGGCCTGAAATAATGCAATGGCCGCTGAGGTTACCGCTGGTGTTGCTCTCTGTTCAATGTCAGACTGCAGTGTTGACAACTGTTCATCCATCTCTTAGACTATTGTGGGTATGAAATCAAGTTCTGCTCAGCATGGTTCATGTCTTGTAACATTACAAATGGGTTCAGTATTCATGGGGCGAGGTCCAGCTTAAGTTAAAAGGATCGTTAGAAGCAAATCAGGAAATATTATTAATTCATATATTTGGCAGTTTTGAGCCTTCAGGATTACCTGAATTGCCTTCCATGTTCTTTCTGCAAAGTCCTCAGTCCTTAAATTATGCCTCCATCTCCCTCTGCCCCCTGATCTGCCCATCCCTCCTCTTTAAGATGCTGCTCTAGGACCATTCTCAATGGCTGCCCTGACAGATTTTACAACCTCCCAAAATAATTGAAATCGCGTGGTGAGCTCGCCAACTACATTTAAATTACGTCCGATCATCAAAATGGTTCAGGCCTATTGGCAGCATTGAGCAGGCCTTACACTCGTTCTGCCCACTGCCCATTCGATAACCAAGAAGGACATCGAAATTGGGGAGAAAAAATTGCAACAAATTCTCTAAGATTGAATATGATTTTGATACATATCCATGGTCTAATTTAGCCTTTACACATAGACAAAAATGAGTCATAACATGTGCAATTTTGGTTTGCTAATAATGCTAAAAATTGTAGTAAATAATATAAATACCTTAAGGGAGTTATAACACAGGTTCTAACAATGTCAGGCTGCCATACCCAGCTGTTGTTAGTATGGCAGTGAATCCAAAGTTAACACCAGTTTGAAGATGCTGGAAAAATATATATTGTTTGTAGCACTCTTTCCTTAGCTCACCAAATTTACTTTGAAATGAACACAAACTGCTAGTTCAACTTCAGCCAGAGCAAATGGATCTTAAAAAAAATGCAAGTTTGGTGCAGACAATCAATGAGATAGAAGAAGGAAGCAGAGGATTTGAGGTTGATGGACAGATACAACGATATTGCTCACAGTAGATATGTTGCTCTGCTTTTTAGATTGTTAGGGCTAGAAATTCACTGACTTTGCGACTGTTTTTTTGGCAATATTACACCATATTTGGCAAAAAATCGGTCGGCGGTAATTTTGGTGACGTTTTGCGGTTTTCAAATACCGCTGGAGAGTGAAGCTACACCGTGCAAGACCCGAAACAGCGTTTTCGCCAAAAATTTGGCTCTGTGCACATCCGTATTTTATGCAAAAAATCCCAATGTAAAAAGCTGCGTTGCAGCCCTTGGAGATCTGCAAAAAAGGGTAAGTTAAAGTTTTTATTTTTTAATTCTTTTTCAGCGATTTGATAGATAAGTGGCTTGTAAATGTTTTGTGAATTTTTTTCCAATTTATTTTTAGGTGTTTTTCCGCTCTCCCAAGGCCCAACTATTAGCGGTATCGACCTTGGACTAAAGTTGGCGAGGATCGCGGTTTGCAACACCGATTTTTACCACTGCGCAAATTAAAAATTGAATTTCCGGCCTGATAGCGATAGTGAAGCGATAACAGTAATTTTGGCGAAAAAATACCGTTTTCGCTGAGAACCGAATTTCGAGCCCAAAAAATGCATTAGACAAAAAAAATACATATTGAATTATTCCAGGCTGTTTCGTGATTTCTTTTGTTTATGTGTGTACACTGAATTTTGCTATTGTTTTTACAAAGGATTTCATTCAAGTTAGCTGCAAGAAAAAGTTTTTCTTAAATACCAATCATTTTGTTAGGTTTTCAGTCAATTTGAAATAATGCTTTTAACTGTATGAGACAGAGAATGCATTTCAATTTTTGAATTAAAGTCAATTTGAATCACTGTCAGGAATGTAGCCATTTCCAGTTGAGTTGACATTAAAGTACCTGAAGTTTTGGGCTGTAAGTTCCTGTTCTCCATTTCATCAAATTGTCACTCAGTAATGTTCAATTAATGAGCCAGCTGCGAATATAATTAAAGTCGTGATATGGTGAAATGATGTTGTGCCAAAACTTCACTAAAAGGATACATGCTGTTTATTTTTTTAAATAAAATTGCTAACCACTTTACTTTTGCCCAAACTAGCTTCCAATTCTCCCATCCTTATTATCACTCTTCTGAATTTTTTACTTTTATTAACTAATACAGGTCATTCTAACTTTCTTCCAAACTTTTTCTTTAAAGCAGTAATTTTAAAAGATTGCTTACCTTATTCTACATAACTCCCAGGTCCCACTATTCATTTTGAAGGAGGAAGCAACTTTGGAAAAATTCTTCTCTGATTGATTAAAAGCAGTTCTAATGCCTGCTTATTCAACCAGTCAAGTGCCAAGGTTAACAAACGGACCAATCTTTGATTTATTTTAAAGTATTCTCGGACAAGTTATCTCATCCGGTGCATTGGCAGTGTGATTGCATGCAGATGAGCTTTCAGGGACGGTTAAATTATGGTTAACGACCCAGAGGAATTAATAAACTTTAGGTAAGGCTAGGTATTAGAAAACACCTTTTTGCACAATACAGTAGAAAGATGGAATAAATACTATCTAAAGCTGAAAATGCAGTGCCAACTGACACTTTTAAAAAGTGTATGAATATTTTGTTAGAAATAATATCAAAACCCATAAAAGTAAGGGAAAGTTATATAGGAACAAATACTCTATGAACTCTATAGTTTCAGCTGGGATTATAAGGATCTCAGTTGTGAACTGGAGTTGATCTAAGCTAAATCATAGGGCTCGGTTTAACAAACCTCTGTGGCGTGTGATGTCGGTGGCGGGTCCCTGACCCACCATCGGTTCCTGGCCACTCTGTGGAATGAATTTCCCTTGATTGGGCTTGTTAAGTACTCTCAGAGCGTTTCCGGCCAATTAGAGGAAGTGGGTCTGATGACATTATTTGATGACGCATCATTAAATGGTTTCCTTAAAGGGACCACGGCCAAACTTTATTTTGACATTTGTGCTGTCAGTGTTCTACAGCATTGAAGTGCTGCAGACACTGACAAACACTGCACAAAGGTACACGGCTGCACCCAGGCTCTCTCATGACTCCCTCCAGAAGCTTATGGAAGGAGTCACAGCAAACAGGGAGGTTCTCTTCCCTTCCCATGGGATCACCCCAGGAGACCAACACAGCTTGGTTGCACATTGCACAGAAAGGCACAAGCAGGGATGTGGTCAGGAGAACCTGGGTGGAGTGTGCAAAAGTTTCCATGATCTCATTAGATCACAAAATGTTATTACAAAACCACACTCACCTTCATCCTGCTGTGCCTCGCATCAAATCCCCATCACTCCGCCTTCCCTACCCGACTTCTACACATCCTTACTCACGCCAACTTACTTTGCACCTCCACCCATCCCTCTCTATCTTTATTATCACATCCCACCTCACTAGCCACCCCTCACACTCATCCTCATCCTAATGCAATCATACCAACTAATAACACACAAGAGTAGGCACTTGGGTATTTTATTCAATGTTCATGTAAAGTTTCAGTTAATTTGCTGTCAAACATTGAAAGCTTTATTTTCAATTCTTTGTGTTCTTGGACAGATTTGTGTGCACCTTTGGAAGTGGCTTAGTTTGTTGCAGTGAATGGTGAGACATAACGTTACCTCCCCCCACAACCCCCCCTCCCCCCCGGCAATGGCGATGATTGTGAAAGGAATGGCTTGGGCATTGTAGGGATGCTATATGTTATTGTGGTGGGGTGGAGCCAACCTGGCGCATCATGTGGCAGCCAGGGTGTACAGCATCAAGTGAAGTAAATCTGGCCATGGTGAGGCCATCACTGGCCTCCCGGGCAGCAATGTGGTCAGGTGCTGATGTCCTGTGCCCTGTGCAGCATCAGTTGATTGCAGAGAAGTTTGGTGTTTTTGTTGGTGCTGCTGGTGTGCCTGATGATGCTGGTTTTGGGGATGATAGTGGTGGGTTTCTGAGGACTAAGGTGAGACAGTATAAAGGGAACCCATGCTGATGGAATAGCTGACAGGTAAGTAGAGATGTCAGAAGTGATCTGGCAATAGTGGGAGAGTTAATGAGATCAGAATGGATGGACTTGCAGCATTCTGAATCTGTTGTGTAAATGCAGTTGAGAGAAGCTAATGACTAAGGGAATATTTCTCAATCAGCTGGGAGCTTCGACTTGATATTTGAAGCTGTCAACTCATCAGCTGAAACAATGGTCAGTGACCTCTCGCCTCAGCTTCACTGACGAGGTCAAGGCACAGTGGGAAACCAGTGGGTGACCTGTCAATTTCAAAAAGCAGTGAAAAAAGCACTGTTAAATGGCTGTAAACGAGCAACGAATGATTTGAATTACTTTCCGCCGCTGTGTGTCGAGTCTGCTCAGCACAGGCACACCCAACATTTGGTAAAGGTGGTGGCGGCGGGTTGACAGTGGGGTGCTGACCCGCTGTCCAAAAAACCCCACTTCAACACCTGACTCAGCACCAATCGCGCCCACTGACCCCCTGGAAAATTCCACCCATAGAATTAGAATGACATCCTGGAGCTTTTGTTGGATAACCTTTTGGGGTCACAGAGAAAGAGTTTACTTGTGGTTATTTGCTTTTATTCAGGCAATTAAGTAAGTTGAAGACAGCAGGATAAATTGTATATAGTTTATGGGGCAAAACTATTTGAGTATGATGCTGGATGAATCATCAATTTAACGTTCATAACTGAACAGTTCAGATAATCCTATGCAAAGTAGATTAACATGGAAACATAGAAAATGGGTGCAGGAGTAGGCCATTTGGCCCTTCGAGCCTGCACCGCCATTCAATATGGTCATGGCTGATCATTCACCTCAGTACCCCTTTCCTGCTTTCTCTCCATACCCCTTGATCCCTTTAGCCGTAAGGGCCATATCCAACTCCCTCTTGAATATATCCAATGAACTGGTATCAACAACTCTCTGCAGTAGGGAATTCCACAGGTTAACAACTCTCTGAGTGAAGAAGTTTCTCCTCATCTCAGTCCTAAATGGCCTTCCCCTTATCCTAAGACTGTGTCCCCTGGTTCTGCACTTCCCCATCAACGGGAACATTCTTCCTGCATCTAACCTGTCCAGTCCCGTCAGAATCTTGTAAGTTTCTATGAGATCCCCTCTCATCCTTCCAAACTCCAGTGTATAAAGGCCCAGTTGATCCAGTCTCTCCTCATATGTCAGTCCCGCCATCCCGGGGATCAGTCTGGTGAACCTTCGCTGCACTCCCTCAATAACAACAACATCCATCCTCAGATTAGGAGACCAAAACTGAACACAATATTCCAGATGAGGCCTCACCAAGGCCCTGTACAACTGCAGTAAGATCTCCCTGCTCCTATACTCAAATCCCCTAGCTATGAAGGCCAACATACTATTTGCCTTTTTCACCACCTGATGTACCTGCATGCCAACTTTCAATGACTGATGAACCATGACATCCAGATCTCATTCCACTTCCCCTTTTCCTAATCTGTCGCCATTCAGATAATATTCTGCCTTCGTGTTTTTGCCCCCAAAGTGGATAACTCACATTTATCCACATTATACTGCATCTGCCATGCATTTGCCCACTCACCTAACCTGTCCAAGTCACCCTGCATCCTTTTAGCGTTCTCCACACAGCTCACGCCGCCACCCAGTTTAGTGTCATCTGCAAACTTGGAGATATTACCCTCAGTTTCTTCATCTAAATCATTAATGTATATTGTAAAGAGCTGAGGTCCCAGCACTGAGCCCTGCGGCACTCCACTAGTCACTGCCTGCCATTCTGAAAAGGACCCGTTTATCCCGACTCTCTGTTTCCTGTCTGCCAACCAGTTCTCAATCCACGTCAGTACATTACCCCCAATACCATGTGCTTTGATTTTGCACACCAATCTCTTGTGTGGGACCTTGTCAAAAGCCTTTTGAAAGTCCAAATACACCACATACACTGGTTCTCCCTTGTCCACTCTACTAGTTACATCCTCAAAAAATTCTAGAAGATTTGTCAAGCATGATTTCCCTTTCATAAATCCATGCTGACTTGGACCGATCCTGTCACTGCTTTCCAAATGCGCTGCTATTTCATCTTTAATAATTGATTCCAACATTTTCCCCACTACTGATGTTAGGCTAACCGGTCTATAATTACCTGTTTTCTCTCTCCCTCCTTTTTTAAGCAATGGTGTTACATTAGCTACCCTCCAGTCCATAGGAACTGATCCAGAGTCGATAGACTGTTGGAAAATGATCACCAATGCTTCCACTATTTCTAGGGCCACTTCCTTAACTACTCTGGGATGCAGACTATCAGGCCCCGGGGATTTATCGGCCTTCAATCCCATCAATTTCTCTAACACAATTTCCCGCTTTATAAGGATACCCTTCAATTCCTCTTTCTCACTGGACCCTCGGTCCCCTAGTATTTCCGGAAGGTTATTTATGTCTTCCTTTGTGAAGACAGAACCAAAGTATTTGTTTAACTGGTCTGCCATTTCTTTGTTCCCCATTATAAATTCACTTGAATCTGACTGCAAGGGACCTACATTTGTTTTACTAATCTTTTTCTCTTCACATATCTATAGAAACTTTTACAGTCAGTTTTTATGTTGCCAGCAACTTCCTCTCATACTCTATTTTCCCCCTCCTAATTAAATCCTTTGTCCTCCTCTGCTGAATTATAAAATACTCCCAGTCCTCAGGTTTGCTACTTTTTTTGGCCAATTTATATGCTTCTTCCTTGGATTTAACACTATCCTTAATTTCCCTTGTTAGCCACGGTTGAGCCACCTTCCCCGTTTTATTTTTACTCCAGACAGGGATGTACAATTGTTGAAGTTCATCCATGTGATCTTTAAATGTTTGCCATTGCCTATCCACCGTCAACCCATTAAGTATCACTCGCCAGTCTATTCTAGCCAATTCACATCTCATACCATCGAAGTTATCTTCCCCCAAGTTCAGGACCCGAGTCTCTGAATTAACTGTGTCACTCTCCATTTTAATAAATAATTCTACCATATTATGGTCACTTTTCCCCAAGGGGCCTCGCACAACAAGATTGTTAATTAGTCCTTTCTCATTACACATCACCCAGTCTAGGATGGCTAGCGCACTAGTTGGTTGCTCGACATATTGGTCTAGAAAACCATCCCTAATACACTCCAGGAAATCCTTCTCCACCGCATTGCTACCAGTTTGGTTAGCCCAGTCAATATGTAGATTAAAGTCGTCCATGATAACTGTTGTACCTTTATTGTACGCATCCCTAATTTCTTGTTTGATGCTGTCCCCATCCTCATTACTACTGTTTGGTGATCTGTACACAACTCCCACTAGCGTTTTCTGCCCTTTGGTATTCCGTAGCTCCACCCATACAGATTCCACATCATCCAAGCTAATGTCCTTCCTTACTATTGCATTAATTTCCTCTTTAATCAGCAATGCCACCCCACCTCCTTTTCCTTTCTGTCTATCCTTCCTAACTATTGAATACCCCTGGATGTTGAGTTCCCAGCCTTGGTCACCCTGGAGCCATGTCTCCATGATGTCAATTACATCATATCCGTTAACTGCTATCTGCGCGGTTAATTTGTCCACCTTATTCTGAATACTCCTCGCATTGAGGCACAGAGCCTTCAGGTTTGTCTTTTTAAAACCCTTTGCCCCTTTAGGATTTTGCTGTATTGTGGCCCTTTTTGCTTTTTGCCGTGGGTTTCTCTGCCCTCCACTTTTACTTTTCTTCTTTCTATTTTTTGCTTCTGCCCCCATTCTACTTCCCTCTGTCTCCCTGCGTAGGTTCCCATCCCCCTGCCATATTAGTTTAACCCCTCCCCAGCAACACTTGCAAACACTCATCCTAGGACATTGGCTCCGGTCCTGCCCGGGTGCAGACCGTCCAGTTTGCACTGGTCCCACCTCCCCCAGAACAGGTTCCAATGTCCCAGGAATTTGAATCCTTCCCTTCTGTACCACTCCTCAAGCCACGTATTCTTCTGAGCTATCCTTCAATTCCTACTCTGACTAGCACGTGGCACTGGTATCAATCCTGAGATTACTACCTTTGAGGTCCTACTTTTTAATTCAGCTCCTAGCTCACTAAATTCATCTTGTACGACCTCATCACATTTTTTACCTATATTGTTGGTACCTTTATGCACCACGACAACTAGTTGTGTACCCTCCCTCTTCAAAATGTCCTGCACCACTCCGAGACATCCTTGACCCTTGCACCAGGGAGGCAACATACCATCCTGGAGTCTCGGTTGCGGCCGTAGAAAGGTCAATCTATTCCCCTTACAATAGAATCCCCTATCACTATAGCTCTCCCACTCTTTTTCCTGCCCTCCTGTGCAGCAGAGCCAGCCATGGTGCCATGGACTTGGCTGCTGCTGCTCTCCCCTGATGAGTCATCCCCCTCAACAGTACCCAAAGCGGTGTATCTGTTTTGCAGGGGGATGACCGCAGGCGACCCCTGTACTATCTTCCTTCCACTGCTCTTCCTGTTGGTCACCCATCCCCTATCTGGCTGTGTAACCTTTAGCTGCGGTAAGACCAACTCACTAAACATGTTATTCACGTCATTCTCAGTATCGTGGATGCTCCAGAGTGAATCCACCTGCAACTCCAGTGCTGCAATGTGGTCCGTCAGGAGCTGCAGCCGGATACATTTCCCGCATATGTAGCCGTCAGGGACACTGGAAGCGTCCCTGACTTCCCACATAGTACAGGAGGAGCATAACATGTGTCCGAGCTCTGCTGCCATGACTTAACCCCTAGATTAACTTAATTTGCCAACAATAATGCTAAAGGTTACTTACTGATAAAGAAAAGAAAAAGAAAAAACTACTCACCAATCACCAGCCAATCACTTATCCCCTTGGCTGTAACGTCACCTTTTTGTTTTCTTTCTACTTCTCTTTTGCCTTCTCTCCCTGCTGCAGGAGATAGAGAGCTAGAGAGAAAATGAAAAGGGATGGAAATGAAGAACAAAATGAATCATATGGCTCGTGAAAATCCTAAGTATATTACAATAACATTTATGTGAAAGGGAAAACAGGGAGTCAATGATTGCGAAAAAAAAATTCATCAGAAGTGAAAAAATTCCAGAGCTGTCTGAGAAATAGTGAGTCTTTCCAGGAGAGCAAAATATGTGGAATAAATTAAAATTAAAACCAATGAAAAATATAGCTGCAACTCAAGAGAGGAGCAGTGGTCATACAAGATATTGTCTTAAAATGTACAAGCCAATGAATTTGTTTTATTATGGGGAGGAGAGGTTAATTCAACAATGTTAGAGGATTGCAGTACAAAACACTGTTTTTTCTTTAACCTAACCTTTTTTCTCTGCTGCCATTCACCAGTGTATTCATTTCAACAGACAGGAATTAACTGAAGACATGACTTTTGTGCATAGTAGAGCATGTAATGCGAGAGATAAAAACTTGCCTTAAATAATCTTACGGCCCATGTGTAGAGTAAATATACAATTGATTCTTAACATATTTCACTGTATATAATAATTATTTAAATCTAAATGGAATCTTTTGTTATGTCGAATATTTAATTTTCAGACTTCTTAAATGATGGGATAGTGCAAACTCCAATGTATATGTAGAAATTATTTATTTAGATCACTTTAAACAGAATCTTTAAAAAATGTTATCAACTTTTTTCACATTGCAAAAGAAAAAACAGTAAAAGGAATAGTCAAGCATACAGGATAAGCTGATATCTGACCGAATGAGTGTATTTTTTTTCTCTGTGACAGGCAGAGCTGTAAGATTCAGGTCAGTCTTGCTTTTAAAGGGCAGTCTCTGTGTTACTGATACTCCCAGTGCTGCTGTGGGTAAGTAACATGGTTTAACAAGTGCCAGACTGTAAACGAGAGGTAAATTTTGAACTCAGAATGAAGCTTTGTATTTTTATAATGACTTCACTTAAATGCAGAAATAATAAAAAAAAGATATACACAAAAGTCTTCAAACTCTTTCTTTGATGGCACAAAAATATGTAATTGCATTGCTCATGTGTGGCCTTTTCTAATGTATATAAAAAATGGATTATTGGGTTGCATTGTACAAATAAATAGAAAATCAGCTTGCCTGTTGTTTTGTTATTTATTCCCTTTTCATTTTTCTTTCGCAAATAATAGAGTGTACTATGAATCTACTGCTGGTAAAATATAATACTATAGTAACCACCAGACCATGCTATAGGCCCTCATTTCTACATTGCTGTCATCTTTATTCACATGTTGCCCATGCCATGCAGCTCTTGCAATGTTGATAATAGCAATAAAAGGTAGAAATGAGCCTTTTAAAATAACCTAAATTTACATCATAGATATGAACTTTGTACCAATAGTGTAGTCAAGGTGTGTTACTGCTAAAAGTTTTGAGAGGCTTTCAATGAATCATGAGACATCTTTTAAACTATTCTTCTTCTGCACTCAGTTAACCTTTCCAACAACCTTTATTTCTTGATGATTAATGATATAATTAGAAAAGGTGGAACTTTTATCGGCTA
Source organism: Pristiophorus japonicus (assembly GCF_044704955.1). Lineage (NCBI taxonomy): Eukaryota > Metazoa > Chordata > Chondrichthyes > Pristiophoridae > Pristiophorus > Pristiophorus japonicus. Next base: position 52,973,263 of record NC_091985.1, on the reverse strand, counting down.
TTTTCTTCTGATCCCAATGTGCACGCCAGCCAACTAGCCTCCTCCCTGAACTCACCAACTGTAGTGTGACCACATCATATTTCAACAGCTCTGTATAAGGAAGCACACAGCAGCCTTCTACCCTGGCAAGTCCCCACAGAATAAATCAATCTTTTCAAAAAAGAAATCTTCAAAACTAACAAAATCAGCCAGTATGTGGCATAAACAAGATATCCAGTGAAGTGTTTTATCAAACAATAAATCACGGAATCAAGCCTGCAGAAATCACTTACACTCAAGGCTTATGAGTTAGGCACCCAACATTGCTCAGTGGCTTATTTTTCAGTATATCACTAAGTCTTGCCATATGCCACTATTTATTATAAAGAATGATAAATAACTGTTCGTGAATTTAAGTTCGTAACTCAATCTTGGGTGTACTGCTCAAACTTTGTTCTCAAAATTTATAACATCAGTGCTGTTCGATTTAATTGCTGCTTTTTAACCCACCCTCTAGCTATCTATTATTCTCACTTTTTCTCCCCCTCTATCAAAAAGCATATAAATTTCTTAAAACATTTTTGTATATTAGCTCTCTTTTAAAAGGCAGAAGCGCATGCATTTTTTGGCAGAGTCCATGAGCTCTGCATAGGCATATCTACTATACATTCTAAGATTAGAATAAACGCTTTTAAATCACCCACTTTACCTTTGTCCCCTCTGTTCATGCACTTCTGAATTAGATATAGGGAATACGAAATCAAGTAAATAGGAATGGGGTAACAATAGAAGAGAAACAATCTGCCCCGATACATATTTTATTTTATTCTTCAATTGTTTTAAGTACAGTATCTGTAATGTTTCATCACGTGGATGCAAGATTGGAATGTTGGGGTCAGCATGTGTGATCAAGTATCAACCAATTTGATGTATGAGGTTTCTTGCCTTAGCACAGCAGATTACCTCTACTAAATTGGGAGACAACCAGATTGTACCTTATTTCCTGTGCCAATTCTATTATTCTTTACCTAGTGTTAAATAGTTGAAGTGCTTTGTCATCTACAGGCATCACTTTGGGGAATTCCTGACTGACATTGAAATGGAAATGTTTCTGAATGGTAGAGTTGTACTGTATTTAGAAGACCACAATCATTCTGTATTTTTTGCTTTCTCATTGGTCTCTTAGAGGCTGAGGCAGGAGAAATTATTATGGGAAATAAGGAAATGGCAGAAACGTTAAACAAATATTTTGTATCCGTCTTCACAGTAGAAGATACAAGAAGCATATCTAAAATGGTGGGAACCAAGGGTCTAATGAGGGTGAGGAACTTAATGTAATTCAGATAAGTAGAGAAAAAGTACTAGAGAAACTAATGGGACCAAAAGTCGACAAATCCCCTGGACCTGATGGCCTACATCCTAGGGTTTTAAAAGAGGTGGCTGCAGAGATAGTGGATGCATTGGTTTTGATCTTTCAAAATTCCCTAGAGTCTAGAACAGTCCCACCGGATTGAAAGGTAGCAAATGGAACACCGCTATTAAAGAAAGGAGGGAGGGAGAAAACAGGGAACAGGCCAGTTAGTCTGACATCAGTCGCGGGAAAATGCTGGAACCCATCGTTAAGGAAGTGGTATCAGCACACTTAGAAAATCATAACATGATTAGGAAGAGTCAACATGGTTTTATGAAAGGGAAATCGTGTTTGACAAATTTATTAGAGTTTTTTAAGGATATAACTAGCAGGGTGGATAAAGGGGAACTAGTGGATGTAGTATATTTGGCTTTCAGAAAGGCATTCGATAAGGCATCACATAAAAGATTATATTGTGTTCTTAACACAGATGAGGCTGCACACAGGGAGGTTAAAGTAACAGTGGCCTCAGTCTTTATTAAGACACTCCAGAGTGAGGAACAGGCCTTAGGGGCCAGCTTATAGACAGTGCTCCCAAGGAATACTGGGATCCCTTGGGACTTCAGAGGATGAGCTCCCTGGTGGTGGAACATGGGAGTGCATGCTTTACAGATACACAACATTACACACCCCCCAAAGTCAAAGTGAAAACTATTTACAAGGTGAGGCGGTCGGGAGCCTTTCTTTCCCTGGTGGACCGCCTCGGTACAAATGTCTGTTCTGGTGTGCTGCCTGTGCCCTCGCTGGGCTGGCGTGTTGTTGGCCCTGCAGGGCTGCTAGGTGAGCCTGGCCTTGCTGGGCTGTTGGGCATGATGGGTTCGATTTCCTGGTCCGGCGTGGTGTCGTTGATCCTTTGGGTGTGTGTTGTGGGCTCGAAAAAGGTGGTGTCTGCTGTGGGTTGTTCAGGGCAGTCTGTGAACCGCAGCCTCGTTTGGTCCAGGTGCTTTCTGCAAATTTGTTCATTGTCTAGTTTGACTACAAACACCCTATTCCCTTCTTTAGCTATCACCGTGCCCGTGATCCACTAGGGACAATGTCCATAGTTTAGCACATACACAGGGTCATTCAGATCAATTTCCCGTGACACAGTGGTGCGACCATCGTTTACATTTTGTTGCTGCCGCCTGCTCTCTACCTGATCATGCAGGTTGGGGTAAACCAGCGAAAGTCTGGTTTTAAATGTCCTTTTCATGAGTAGCTCAGCCGGGGGCACCCCTGTGAGCGAGTGGGGTCTCGTGCAGTATCTGAGCAGTACTCGGGACAGGTGGGTTTGGAGTGAGCCTTCTGTGACTCGTTTAAGGCTCTGTTTGATTGTTTGTACTGCCCGCTCTGCCTGCCCATTGGAGGCTGGTTTAAACGGGGCCAAGGTGACATGTTTGATCCCATTGCGGGTCATGGATTCTTTAAATTCGGCACTGGTGAAACATGGCCCGTTGTCACTGACCAGTATGTCAGGCATGCCATGGGTGGCAAACATGGCGCTCAGGCTTTCAATGGTGGCGGTGGCGGTGCTTCCCGACATTATTTCACATTCAATCCATTTTGAAAAAGCAGCCCCCACCACCAGGAACATTTTACCGAGAAAGGGGCCTGCATAGTCGACATGGATCCTCAACCATGGTCTGGAGGGCCAGGACTACAAACTTAGTGGTGCCTCTCTGGGCGCGTTGCTCAACTGAGCACATACGCTGCATTGTCGTACACAGGACGCTAAATCAGAGTCGATACCGGGCCACCACACATAGGAGCTGGCTATCACTTTCATCATTATTATACCCGGGTGTGTGCTGTGGAGATCTGAGATGAACGTCTCTCTGCCCTTTTTTGGTAGCACTACGCGGTTACCCCACAATAGGCAGTCTGCCTGAATGAACAGCTCGTCCTTTCGTCGCTGGAATGGCTTGATTGGCTCTTGCATTTCAGTGGGGATGCTGGCCCAGCTCCCATGCAGTACACAGTTTTTTTACTAGGGACAGTAGAGGATCTTGGCTGGTCCAAGTCCTAATCTGGCGGGCCGTGACAGGTGATTTATCATTTTCAAACGCTTCCATGACCATCAACAAGTCTGCGGGCTGCGCCACCATCAACAAGTTTGCAGGCTGCACCATTTCCACCCCCATGGTGGGCAATGGTAGCCGACTGAGAGCATCCGCACAGTTCTCGGTGCCTGGCCTGTGGTGGATGGTATAGTTATACGCTGATAGCGTGAGTGCCCACCTTTGCATGCGGGCTGAGGCATTAGTATTTATCCCCTTGTTTTCAGCGAACAGGGATGTGAGGGGCTTGTGATCGGTTTCCAGCTCAAATTTGAGGCCAAACAGGTACTGATGCATATTCTTTACCCCGAACACACACACTAAGGCCACTTTCTCAATCATGCTGTAGGCCCTCTTGGCCTTTGACAAGCTCCTGGAAGCATAGACGACAGGTTGCAACTTCCCCGCAATGTTAGCTTGTTGTAATACACACCTGACTCTATACGACGATGCGTCACATGCTAGCACAAGTCTTTTACATGGGTTATACAATACAAGCAGCTTGTTGGAGCATAAAATGTTTCTGGCTTTCTCAAAAACAATTACTTGGTTTTTCCCCATACCAGTTCTCACCTTTGCGCAATAACACATGTAGGGGCTCTAAAAGGGTGCTAAACCCCGGTAGGAAGTAACCAAAATAGTTGAGGAGTCCCAGGAACGACCGCAGCTCTGTGATGTACTGTCACCTGGGCGCGTTCCTGATAGCCTCTTTCTTGGCGTCTGTGGGCCGAATGCCGTCCGCCACGATCTTTCTCCCCAAAAACTCCACTTCTGTTGCCATGAAGACGCATTTTGACCTCTTCAGCCGCAGCCCTACGTGATCCAGTCGCTGGATGACCTCCTCCAGGTTTTATAGGTGCTCGGCGGTGTCCCAATATGTCGTCGTGAAAGACCACCGTGTGTGGTACCGACTTGAGTAGGCTCTCCATGTTTCTCTGGAAGATCGCTGCAGCCGACCGAATTCCAAACGGGCATCTGTTGTAGATGAACAGTCCCTTGTGCGTGTTGATGCAGGTGAGGCCCTTCGAAGACTCTTCCAGCTCCTGCGTCATGTCGGCCGAAGTCAGGTCGAGCTTGGTGAATGTCTTGCCTCCTGCCAGCGTTGCAAATAGGTCGTCTGCCTTAAGGTAGTGGGTATTGATCCTGTAGCGAAAAACGATTAATAGTTACTTTATAATCGGCGCAAATCCTGACTGTGCCATCACTTTTGAGTACTGGAACAATCGGGCTGGCCCACTCGCTGAATTCCATTGGGGAGATGATGCTCTCGCATTGCAGCCTGTCCAGCTCGATTTCCACTCTCTCACTCATCATGTGAGGTACCGCTTGCGACTTGTGGTGAATGGGTCGTGCTTTAGGGACCAAGTGGATCCATACCTTCGCCCCAGAAAAGTTTCCAATGCCTGGCTCAAAAAGGGAAGGAAATTTGTTAAGAACACCTGGGTACATGAGGCCTCATTGACATGTGATAGCGCGCGGATGTCATCCCAGTAGCAGCGGATTTTGCCCAGCCAGCTCCTTCCATCGCCTGGGACAGAGTGGCAGTTCATGCACCGTGCCCTCGTAGGTGACTTTGACCAGTGATAAGCTCTTTGGTGTACGTTCTCAGTTTCTTGTGGATGGGGCTCAGGGCTGATCTGAATGCCTTGTTGCACCACAGTCTCTCAAACATTTTTTTACTCACGATGGATTGATGGATTGGCTAGCGCAAGTGTCCAGTTCCATGGCTATGGGTAAGCCATTCAATTTTATGTTTAGCATTATCGGTGGACATTTCATCGAAAATGTGTGCACCCCTCCTCTCTCTGAGGCTCGAAATTGCTTTGATCCACCATGGACCGATCTTCCTCTGCCACGTGGTGGTTAGCATGTTTTGCAGAGCTTGCAGCTCATTTGCAAGCTCGTTGGAGGTGCCCCATTGTTCCACAGCTCTTGCAAACATATCCTTTGAAGCCACATGAATAGGCTGAATGGAAGCCTCCACAACGCCAACAAGGTGTGAATTGCCTTGCATTCATCCTTTGTTGGGGACTCTGAGTCATCTGGGTCACCTGAGGTCTGCTGGCAGTTGCAGACTCGTGATTCCTGCCCTGTACATTTCTACTCGCAAACACAGTTCCAGTTAATTTATGAACATTGCTAGCACTTGTGTGCTGAGAGATTTGTTTGGTGTTATCACTGGTGGACATAATCGCCTGTGCTATCGCAATGTCTACTGAGGGTCGGTGTCTCTACAGTCAAAAGTTTTCGTAGGATGGTCTCGTGGCCAATGCCCAGTACAAAAAAGTCTCTGAGCATTTGTTCCAGGTAGCTATCAAACTCACATTGTCCTGCAAGTCGCCTTAGCTCGGCGACGTAGCTCGCCCTTCCTGACCTTCAGATCGCTGGCACGTGTAGAACCGATACCTTGCCATCAGCACGCTCTCCCTCGAGTTGAGATGCTCCTGAATCAGTGTACACAGCTCCTCATACGACTTATCTGTGGGTTTCACCGGAGCCAGAAGATTCTTCATGAGGCTGTAGGTCAGTGCCCCGCAGACTGTGAGGAGGACCGCTCTCCTCTTTGCAGCGCTTCCTTCTCCGTCCAGCTTGTTGGCTACAAAGTACTGGTCTAGGCGTTCGACATAGGCTTCCCAGTCCTCATGCTCCGAGATCTTCTCCAGGATGCCCACAGTTTGCTGCATCTTTGTGTTGGATTCATATTCTCGTCAGCAGTTATTGTGTTCTTAACACAGATGAGGCTGCACGCAGGGAGGTTAAAGTAACAGTGACCTCAGTCTTTAATAAGACCCTCCAGAGTGAGGAACAGGCATTAGGGGCCGGCTTATATACAGTGCTTCCATGGGATGCTGGGATCCCTTGGGACTTCAGGGGATGAACTCTCTGGTGGCAGAACATGGGAGTGCGTGCTTTACAGATACACAACAGGTTATTGCACAAGATAAGGGCTCATGGGATTGGAGGTAATGTAATAGCATGGATAGAGGATTAGTTAATGGACAGAAAACAGAAAGTAGGGATAAATGGGCCTTTTTCAGGTGGGCAGGCTGTAACCAGTGGGGTACCGCAAGGATCAGTGCTGGGGTCTCAGCTATTTACAATCTATATTAATGACCGAGATGAAGGGACCGAGTATAATGAATCCAAGTTTGCTGACTAATCTATCCACGATTGCTAGGTGGGACAGTAAGCTGTGAGGAGAACACAAAGCATCAGTAAATGGATATAGATAGACTAAGTGAGTGGGCAATAAGGTGGTCAATGGAGGATAATGGAAGGAGATGTGAGGTTATTCACTTTGTTAGGAAAAATAGTAAAACAGAATATTTTTTTAACGGTGAGAAACTTTTAAATGGTGATATTTAGAGAGATTTGGGTGTCCTTGTGCAAGAAATGCAGAAAGCTAGCGTGCAGGTAGAGCAAGCAATGGGGAAGGCAAATGGCATGTTAATTTAAATGGAGAAAAATTGCAAAGTACTGCAGTACAGAGGAACCTGGGGTCCTTGTGCATGAAACACAAAAAGTTAGTATGCAGATACAGGAAGTAATCAGGACGGCAAATGGAATATTGGCCTTTATTGCAAGAGGGTAGAGTATAAAAGCAGTGAAGTCCTGCTACAACAGTACAGGGTATTGGTGAGATCACACCTAGAGTACTGCGTACAGTTTTGGACTCCGTATATAAGGAAGGATATACTTGCATTGGAGGCTGTTCAGAGAAGTTTCACTAGCTTGATTCTGGAGATGAGGGGGTTGACTTATGAAGATAGGTTGAGTATGTTGGGCCTATACTCATTAGATTTCAGGAGAATGAGAAGTGACCTTATTGAAACATATAGGATAATGAGGGGGCTTGACAAGGTGGATGCAGAGAGGATATTTCCACTCATAGGGGAAAATAAAACTCGGGGACATAGGGCTAGAACCTGCACTTTGTTTGCATGCTTAACACCCACTGAATGCCCATTTTACCGCTGAAATGACGTATAACGCCCAGATATCGCCCATTTAGCCACAAAATAGAAACTGATGCCCATTTTTAGGAAACTTATCGCCGAGCATTACATTCCCCATGTGCTTAACGCCGGGAAAAAATATTACTGCCTGCCCACTTATTTTGGGCGGAATCATCAGAACGGGCGAAATCAACGGCCATAATATCGCCCAGCGTTAATTTCCGCACTGATTTAACGCCAAGATTCAATATTAACGCCCACCCACTTTTTGTTGTCGTGAAGAGAATATTTACTGAAACTAACGCCCAGAAGATCGCCCAGTGTTAATTTCACCACCTCGCACACATATCGCCCACAATATCACTCGCCCAAAAAAACGGCCACAAAAAGTGGAACTGTTCTGAATGAACGCCAGCGGTGTGGCTGGCATTTTTAAAATCCCACTCTTACGTGAGGAGCTGATATCTGAACAATTTGCCTGAAAGAGCGTTGATGTGAGTGACAACGCTGAGGCACTGCCATGTGTGTGCAGCTCAGACATCAATGGTGCCCATCAGCTTGGTGCCAGTTAAAGTTTACGTTGATTGATGTTAAATACAACTTAACCCTTTCATGTTAAGTAATCACCAGTGTGTAATGGTCCAGCTATCTGAGACAATGCATAACAAGGTTATGTTCAATAACAAAATTTTTATACCAACATTGGTCTGAAATCATAAGCATCACAGGCAATAACACCCAACCCCCGCCCACACCCCACTTTTTCCAGCATTGACATAAATCACATGTTCAACATGTCCAGCAACACAGAATGCAAAGGCAAAGCAAGAGCATGGTCCCCAGCCCCATACATTGCAACAAATTGCAAACACCCAGATGGAGATATAACACAGCCATCACCTGCGGTGACTGGTTGTCAGACAGGAAGCAAAGAGTAGGAGCAAATGGGTACTTTTCAGAATGGCAGGCAGTGACTAGTGGGGTACCGCAAGGTTCTGTGCTGGGGCCCCAGCTGTTTACACTGTACATTAATGATTTAGACGAGGGGATTAAATGTAGTATCTCCAAATTTGCGGATGACACTAAGTTGGGTGGCAGTGTGAGCTGCGAGGAGGATGCTATGAGGCTGCAGAGTGACTTGGATAGGTTAGGTGAGTGGGCAAATGCATGGCAGATGAAGTATAATGTGGATAAATGTGAGATTATTATCTGAATGGTGACAGATTAGGAAAAGGGGAGGTGCAACGAGACTTGGGTGTCATGGTACATCAATCATTGAAGGTTGGCATGCAGGTACAGCAGGCGGTTAAGAAAGCAAATGGCATGTTGGCCTTCATAGCGAGGGGATTTGAGTATAGGGGCAGGGAGGTGTTGCTACAGTTGAACAGGGCCTTGGGAGGCCACACCTGGAGTATTGTGTACAGTTTTGGTCTCCTAACTTGAGGAAGGACATTCTTGCTATTGAGGGAGTGCAGCGAACGTTCACCAGACTGATTCCCGGGATGGCGGGACTGACATATCAAGAAAGACTGGATCAACTGGGCTTGTATTCACTGGAGTTCAGAAGAATGAGAGGGGACCTCATAGAAACGTTTAAAATTCTGACGGGTTCAGACAGGTTAGATATAGGAAGAATGTTCCCAATGTTGGGAAAGTCCAGAACCAGGGGTCACAGTCCAAGGATAAGGGGTAAGCCATTTAGGACCAAGATGAGGAGAAACTTCTTCACCCAGAGAGTGGTGAACCTGTGGAATTCTCTACCACAGAAAGTTGTTGAGGCCAATTCACTAAATATATTCAAAAAGGAGTTAGATGAAGTCCTTACTACTCGGGGGATCAAGGGGTATGGCGAGAAAGCAGGAATGGGGTACTGAAGTTGCATGTTCAGCCATGAACTCATTGAATGGCGGTGCAGGCTAGAAGAGCCGAATGGCCTACTCCTGCACCTATTTTCTATGTTTATATGTTTCTATGTGGACATACACCTTGCTTTCCTTGCCCCCTCCCCTTCTTCTCCCCACCTCTACCCCTTCCCCTCCTCGCTCCACTGTGCCTCGCCAAGGAGCTCCTTAGGCGGTGCCTCATTGGAGGGGATGAAGGCAGATGCGGTCATTGGACGGGTACGGAAGCGGGGGTGCCGAAGGGGCAACATTCTGTGATACAGAAGCAGGATCTTGGTCCTTGTTCTCATCTGTCATTTGCAGTGGTGGTGCGGAACCGAGAGGTGGTGTGCCGCATTCGGGGACCACTGGGAGACCTGTGGCAGCAGTGTTCCTAGTTATCGCATCCAGGGACTCCACCATCCACAGAATGTACTCAATCATGGTGCCTGAGATGGTGGCCAGTTGTCGGGACATGCCCCCCAATGCTTCGATGAGCTGGTCACCAATGTCTACAGTCCTCCTGGACAACTGTACCATCTCTCCGCTGTCATGTGGTGCTCATGGAACAGACCTGTCGCATCCATGGGACCTCCGGGGGTCGGTGCTGTCTTCGGGACAAATAGGGTGCCCTGTGGCGAGGTGCTTGAGCCCGGTACCTCCAGAGTGGAGGCGGGATTGACCGGAGGACCACGAGATGGCCTTGGAGTGGAACGGCTTCTGGTGCGTGGTGATGGAGGTTCCTCGAAGTCCGCGCTCTCATCCGTGGAGAACAGACCCAGCGGATTGACGGGCGAGAATTGGAAATCCTCAGCACCAGATGTAGTCGGATCGTCTGCCGACTCCTGCCCAGCGCCCCACCTTCTGGCCTCTGTGGTCTTGCCTTGGGACGCACTGCTGGCTGAGCTGCAAAACACAAATGAGGTTATTAGTGGGTGCGAGGGTCACAAGGTGAGTCCAGCGCTACACACAGCATATGCACGACAAAAGCACCACCGCTATCAAAATCATCACAGACATCACATTTAATGACCATCAACATTTGCATTCCAATGATTTTCATTAGGCCATCATTATTTATATGACAATTTTAGAAATCATCTATCATATATAATTGTTCAGATATGAGTGGCTGTGGCATCTATTGAATTTACATCACGCAATGGTGTAAGCTTTACTCACGTGGCATCACTTCAGGGTCTGCAGATGCGTCCGTGGCTGTCCAGGGGTGCTTCCCCACGAGTGCGAGCACACGCTCCTCCATCTCAGTGATGACGCTGGGGACTGGTGGCCCCCTCACCCGTTCGCCTCTGCACGGACCTCATCGTCGATAGCTTCTTCTGTAACAGGTGACATGGCATGAGATCATTGCGTGATATCATTGCTGGGTACTGTCACAGACACTGATACAACACATAACCGACAGATGTAATTATGATTATTATGATAATTATCATTGTTTACCTAAAGATGTACACCGTGACTGCAGGCTTTGAGTAAAACATTCCCGGTAAAAGTGAAAGACCTCACATTTGATGATAGTCCCTCATGACTGTTACAAATCAAATTATATAAATACATAAGTACATGTAAATCAATGTAATACTTACTCTTGTGGGTCCCACAAGGTTGTTCCATCGTTTGCGGCATTGATGCCCTCACGCACCTCGTTGGTCGCCGTCGAGACCACCTCTGCTATCTCAGTCCATATCTTCTTGTATGCCTTTGGAGTGGGCTTCCCACGCCTCCCTGGGTCAAATCACCCCAGCGTAACTCGACCTCCTACAGGAGGGAGGCGTTTGCCTCGTCCAAGAATCTCCTGGCTCTTTTAAGCCCTCCAATGTGCTCCTCTCCCATTTCACTGCTCTCTCCAGCGTCAGTCTCCACAGTGTGCTGTGATTTCTCCTCCTCTCTCTCCATTATAGGCCAAATTCGGTCAAATATGTGGCTGGTCACAGCTACTTTTTGTTTGCCTACTTGCTGTGAAGCTCTAAAGTCTTCCTCTTTCCTCCCAAAGCAGCCACACCACACCCAGACACGCCTTCAGTCCCTTTGAGCTCCCTCACCACTCTGTCTCCTCTTCTGTGCCTGTCATGATGACCCTTGACCTCCAGAATCGTGGGAATCGAGCGTTGCCATGCCATTGCTAAGGACGGTCAAAAAAAGTTAACGCTACCGCCCATTTTATATCGCTCGCAGTAATGCCCATTTTCAAAAGTGGAAACTAGGTGCTTTGAGAATGGGCGAGAAGCTGGCGATCTGAAAACCCTTTTTTAACGCCCACGCCGGTAACCATAAAAGTGCAGGTTCTAGCTCATAGTCTCAGAATAAGAGGCCGCCCATTTAAAACTGAGATGTAAATCTACGGAATTCTCTGTCCCAGAGAGCTGTGGATGCTGGGTCATTGAATATATTTAAGGCTGAGAGAGACAGATTTTTGAGCGATAAGGGAATAAAGGGTTATGGGGAGTGGGCAGGGAACTAGAGCTGAGTCCATGATCAGATCAGCCATGATCTTATTAAATGGTGGAGCAGGTTCGAGAGGCCAGGTGGCCTACTCCTGCTCCTATTTCTTATGTTCTTATGTTGGCCTTTATTGCAAGGGGGTTGGAGTATAAGAGTAAGGAAGTCTGGCTACAATTGTACAGGGCCTTTGTGAGACCACACCTGGAGTACTGTGCACAGTTTTGGCCTCCTTATCTAAGAAAGGATATATTTGGCTTGGAGGCAATGCAATGGAGGTTCACTACATTGATTCCTGGGATGAGAGGGCTGTCTTATGATGAGAGATTGTGTAGAATGGGCCTTTACTCTCTGGAGGTAAAGAGGTGATCTCATTGAAACATACAAGATTCTAAAGGGGATTGACAGGATAGATGCTGAGAGGTTGTTTCCCCTGGCTGGAGTGTCTAGAACTAGGGGGCACAGTCTCAGGATAAGGGGTAGGTATTTAAGTCAGAGATGAGGAGGAATTTCTTCACTCAGAGGGTTGTGAATCTTTGGAATTCTCTGTGATAGATGGTTGTGGATGCTGAGTCTCTGAATATATTCAAGGCTGAGATAGATAGATTTTTGGAGTCTAGGGGAATCAAGGGATATGTAGATCGGGCGGGAAAGTGGAGTTGAGGTCGAGGTTGAGACGGCCATGATCTTATTAAATGGTGGAGCAGGCTCAAGGGGCCATATGTCCTACTCCTGCTTCTGTTTCTTATGTTCTTAAAGCCACACCCTAAGTAATGAAAGCAGTAAATTCACTTCTAAAGAATACTGAAGACAGTTGCTTTCCTGCAATTCTCCCTGATTTCAGTTGGATTTGGAATGGAAAGAGGCAAGACATTGAGCAGAAGCCATTCTGCTGGTTTTCCTCTGGTTGCCGCCACTTTAGGGATTTTACTGCTTTTTAACCCACCCATTGAATACATCTACCCAAATATGAGTGAATGTAGTCTAAGGTGCAGTACTGACTAAATTACGTCATGCTACATATTATCTGTCATAAATACCATAGCATTCCCTGGAGGTAGCTGACCTTGCCCCATTGATGCAGGTACCTGCAACAGCCATATTTCACGCCCTCCTCACAGATTTAGGCTCCCAACTGCTGGTGGAAATCCTATCAGGAGCTCGCCAAAAATCTTATAATAAGGCTAATATCGGGAAATTTGCTGGGGTGAAAGCCTGACACACAGGCCGGATTTTCTGTACCTGGGCGAGTCGTTGGCCGTGGCAGGTTGCGACCCTGTTCTTCATACTATGCTGCTGCTAAGATCGACTTTCCGTTAATGACGCCTATTAAGGCCGCCCTGCGCTTCACCCGGCCCTGGTAAATGCTACGAGTCTGATGACATCAGCGATGACCTGTTTTCAGTTGGGTTATTTAAAGGAGCCATGGCCAAATTGCATTTGAAGGTTCATCCTGGATAGTGCAGGTAGCACACTGCACAATTGCAATGCTGCAAAGAGTGCCAAACATGACTGAACTGAGTCAGAGGGCTGCACCCAGGTTCTCAAATGACTCCCTCCATATGCTTGTGGAGGCAGTGAGAGCATTCAGGGAGGTTCTCTTCCCTTCTAATGGGCGGATGAGACCTCATTACTTTGTGCCTTATTACTTTGCCTCCTCAAGGGTGTCATGAGCCACAGCTTCAGTGGATAGCCCTTGTCTCCAAGCCGCCAGCTAGAAAGTCTGTTTGTAGATGCAAAGAGCTGAGGGAGGGTGGACTGGCGCAGGATGAAAGAGTCGTGACAGCTGCCAGGGAACTTGGTGCATACATGCAGGATGATTTTTTTATTGTTGCAGACCAGCTGTACATTGCGGGAGTGCAAGTCCTTGATGTTGACAAAGACTCCTGTGTGATAATGGGATGCCCTGATGGCCACATGTGTGCTGTTGATGATGCCCTGCACCCATGGGATGCCAGGCAGAGCAGCAAAGCCGAGCGCTCGCTCAGCAACACTGGTGTCATCAGTGGCAAAGTTGATATAATTGGCTGATTGTCAAACAAGGCATCGGTGAACTGTGTGATGCATCTGTGGGTGGCCGACTGTGAGATGCTGCAAATGTCTGCTGCAGATCCCTGGAAGGAGCCTGAGACGAAGAAGTTGAGGATGCTGGTGACTTTGACAGCCACTGGTAAGGCAAATCCACCCGCTCCTCTGGGCTGCAGGTCTTGCTCGAGCAAGCTGCAAATGTCTGCGATGTTCTGGTGTGATAGCCTGAGCCTTTTTTGGCACCGCTGTTCAGTCATGTTGAGAAAGCTCATTCTCTGCCTGTATACCCTGTGTTGGGGGTATCGCCTCCAGCATGATGCAGACTGTGCTGATGCCCTCTATCCTGTGGAGCATCAGGTGGTTGAGCAGAAGGTTTGTGGTGTTGTTGGTGCTGCTGGTGTGCCTACTGCTGCTGGTGTTGGGGCTCATCGTGGTCTGATTCTGAGGACCAAGGTGAGACAGTATAAACGGCACTCATGCTGATGTAATAGAAGGCAGGTCAAGTAGAGATAAAAGAAGCAATCTGTCACTGGTGTGATAGGTTGCACTAATGAGGTGACAGTGGTTTCTGAATTTGCGGAAAACACTTGCAACCTCTTAGAAAGCTAAATCTGTGCTGACATTGCACTCAGCGACAGCGTCTGCCTTAGGAAGGTAACCGGATATCTGGTGGGAGTGTTTATTGTGCCTTCCATGCTGTGCAGTAATGAGTTCCACCAACGGCCATTGAACTTCTACCTCAGGTTCACAGACGTGGTTCCCGAGCTGCGTGATTTTCATGTTCATGCAGTGAAATTGGAAATATCTAAATTAGGTTGGGAGCCTCTGCTGTTCGGGTCACGGCCTGCTGGCAAATGCGCCCGAGTAAAAGGCGCACGACGGCCGGATAATGGGTGGGGTCCCGACCTGCTCCGATTTATATCACTCCCGACCTTGTTCTAATCGCGACCGTGCGGCAGCGAGAAAATTCCGGCCGAATAGCCTCCTCCTGTTCTGTCCTCCATATGATTCTATAACTGTATGCCAAGGAACTTTTGTGTGGAAGACTGTCTAAGATGCACTTAATGATGTGTTTGCCCCAACTTAAGAGATTCTCATGGATGGTAAGTAACTAAAGGTATATATATCCAGAATTATTTTGTAATCTCGAGCTTTGGATGATGTTTTTCTTTCCTGTTCTGATAACTGAGACAGAGGGGATGCAATCTGAACTCTACCCGCCTGACAGAAATCATGTGGGTGGTGAGTTGAAATTGCCCAGGCTACTCATCCACCCTGCAGCTGCTGTATGTTGATCATTCCTAATTTTAATGTGGTCGACCGAGCCTATTTTTCATATACATGTCCCAATGATGCTGAGCGGGAAGTTGCAGTGGCCTTCTCACCAAGCGAAGACAGCGGGGAAAAGGATCAGGGCCAAAAGAAGTCCTCGGCCTACAAGGAAAGGTTAAAATCACCTGCCGCGGAATCCCCCCCACCTAATCCCGAGGATGGCTAAGAGTCGATTCCACTACCTACCTGGTGTCGGCTGGCAGCCTCCAAGCCAAGAGATTCTCCGTTGCTTCTTGCCAACTTCCTGCTCAGACTAGTGGGAAGTCAGCCAGCAGGATTTAAATGAGGCCCAGCCGTTAAAATTATCCGGGTCTCATTCTGTTGCGGACAGGCAGGAAGTTAACTTGTCAGCGCAGTTTCCCGCTCGCAATTAAAACTCAGGGCAGCAACACGTATTAAGGGAACATTGTGATCCTTCTCACTATTTATAAAGGGAAACCATCCAATTTTTCCTCATAGAACATAAATGACCGATGTGTTAAATTGTTCTTATATTCACAGGAGCCAAGCAATTGCAACTGATGCAAATAGCAGGGATAAGCAACTAAAGGTATCTTTTACAGAGAGGAAAGAAAGATGTTATGTGTCATGTTTGACAGATCAAAAATCATCACGAAACCCAGGAAGAATTTGTTAGTGTCTTTGCTAGAAAAATAATGTCCAAATTTAGTTGGTTTAGAAATGGATGCTGAGAGTAATTGTCTCACGAGAAAGCAGTTTGCATTAAGCAGCTTATTAGATTGTATTCCACATGATGGAATGGTGCAAAATAGTATTCAGAGATAAGAAAATATGCCCAATCGGACTAAGCTAGCTTAATGTTACCCATGTTGTGTGAATAATATGGAAGAAAACTCAGTAACAGAAACATCTCTATTTTGAAAAACATGATGATTCGGTCTGAAACATTTACAAATTATTAAAATATTGAAAGAGATATGTAATCTTTCAAAATTCAGGTTAATAATCCAACTGGTCAAACTTCACATTGATGAAATCATAAACAATATTCAAATCAACAACAACAACTTGCATTTATATATCACCTTTAATATCATAAAATATCCCAAGGTGCTTCACAAGAGCGATAAAATAAACAGAATTCAACACTGAGCCACATAAAGATATAGTAGGACAAGTGACCAAAAGCTTGCTCAAAAAGGTAGGTTTTCAGAAGAATTTCAAAGGAGGAAAGAGAGTTAGAGAGACGCAGATATTTAGGGAAGGAATTCCAGACCCTAGGGCCCAGGCAGCTGAAGGCACAGCCACCAATGTTGGAGCGAATAAAATTGCAGATGCACAAGAAGGCAGAATTAGACAAGCGCAAATATCTCAGGGGCGGGGGGTTGTGGGGCTGAAGGAGATTACAGAGATAGGGAGGGCCGAGGCTATGGAGGGTTTTGAAAACAGGGATAAGAATTTTAAAATCAAGGCGCTGCTGGACCGGGAGCCAATGTAGATCAGCAAGCACATTGTTATCAAAGTGTGCATTTGACTTTTTATATTAATATTTGCATGTGATGCTTAACATATGCTCAAACTTACAGTGAGTGCTTCTTATGTATTGGAAAATGGAAATTAGATGGCTTTAGTTGAAGAGCCAGCACTGGTTCGATGGGAAGAATGGCCTTCTTCTGTGCTGTAATTTCTGTGATTCTATATCTATCTCTTTTTTTTCAATAAAATAAAGGGTGGTGGAAATCTGGAATTCTCTCTCCCAAAAGATTGTTGCGGTTAGGTCAATTGAAAATTTAAAAACTGATATTGAAAATTTTTTGTTAGGAAAGCGTGTTAAGGGTTATGGAACCAAGGCAGGTGGATGGAGTTAAGATACAGATCAGCCATGATCTAATTGAATGGCGGAACAGGCTCGAGGTGTTGAATGGCCTACTCCTGTTCTTATGTTCCTATGACAATAAATTTAAAAGTACATAATGGGCCGTAGCTTGCGGCCTCTCTGGATGCGTACGATGTGCGCATGTGCCCAAAGAAAGCACATGCGTCTAAAACTGGCACTTCCGATTGACAGATCCAACACATCCCCGGCAGAAGGGCATTCGTGGGTGGAGATTTGGGCTATTTGCCCAACTTATGCCCAGCAAATGTCCTTAAAACTCTTACGCCTGGAGATTTGAAAGATAGAAAAATTTATTTTTATCACTAATTTTTATTTTAAAAACCCTGTCCATTAAGGTAAGTTTATTTTTAACCCTATTAAAACATTTTTAAAACATTTTCAAAAAAATAAATGTTTCCTAAAACATTTAATTTAATACAATTTCAATTACTTTTAAATATGTGAGGTTTTTAAAAATGTATTGTGTTGTGTTTCTGTGTTTTGGGGATATTCTCATTGATTGTAATGGGAGCTCGTACTAACTGGGCTCACCATTCATATCAATGAGAATATTACATTGTGATTGATGTTCCAGGCCCACGTGATCCCAGGATGCGCTTACATTCTTGGGACACGTGGGCCTCTGCACTGGGCTGTGCATCTAGGCCTCAGACAGGAAGTGTTCTTTCCTCCAGGACCACCAGGTACTTCCGTAAAAAAAATTTTGGTCGAAGGCATCCGCCCGCAGGAAACCTCCGACCGCAATTTGTGGCCCAACATGTTTCATTCCATAATTCTAAAGATTGTTCTGCTGCTTAAATATTTTCCCTTTTCAAAATACTTTGTAGCTTTTAAATACACGCGGTAGGAGGAATTTTAACTCCTTCCGCCCAGCTCAATCCAGGCAGAGTGGTGCCATGTATTTCACCATCTTGCAATGACAATAGTTAAGTCACTGTAACTCATGCACACTGTACCTGTACCCTTGAAATGCACACCCTGACCACAGGGGGTGAGCTTGCAGGAGACACTCCTCACTTGGGTTTCCAGGTACAAAAGGGGAGGTCCCACCCAGGGTCAGCACTCCTTGGTCCTGGGAATAAAGTGAAGGTCACAGAATGACCGTGTCTGATATATACATGCCTTGTGTGAGTTTGTAACAAGGTGCAGAGACACTACGAACAGGAGAGAAAATCCAAGCAGTGGTGAGCTGCCCCTGGACACCTGTTTCCAGCAGACAGATAGTCAGTGGAATGTTAACGAGGCCCGGCCATTAAAGAGGACTGGGCGACCCACTGCGACCCACTGAGACTCTCCGCGGGCGACCCACTGCGACCCACTGAGACTCCCCACGGACGGCTCACTGAGACTCTCCGCAAGCGGCCCACTGAGACTCCCCCTGGGCGACCCACTGCTACCCACTGAGACTCCCATCGGGCGGCACACTGAGACTCTCTGTGGGCGACTCACTGAGACTCCCCGCAGCCCACTGAGACTCCCCGCGGACGGCCCACTGAGACTCCCCCCGGGCGACCCACTGCTACCCACTGAGACTCCCATCGGGCGGCACACTGAGACTCCCCGCGGGCGACTCACTGAGACTCCCCGCAGCCCACTGAGACTCCCCGCGGACGGCCCACTGAGACTCCCCCCGGGCGACCCACTGAGACTCCCCGCGGGCGGCCCACTGAGACTCTCCGCGGGCGGCCCACTGAGACTCTCCATGGGCGGCCCACTGAGACTTCCCGCGGGCGGCCCACTGCCTCTCCCTGGGTGTGGCTCACTGCGACTCCCCGCGGGCGGCCCATGCATCTCGCTGGCTTTTTGACTGGAAGTTACAATTCCCTCTGTTGTGTCATACATCCCCAAAATAATTTTCTATAATATTCTGGTGCTGAGTCCTGACTATTAGACAATAGAATTTGATATATGTATAAAGCCACTGAACATATCATTATAAGCCTAGTTTACAGCAAATTTAACAAAACATTCCATTTTAATAGTAATTTTGGTGTGAAATTGGAAAAAATGTTTCAATGTTTAAATAAACAATATGGGGTAGAAATTGGTATGCGTTGCATCTGTTTTTTGGTCATAATCTGCACAGGTTTTGGTCCAACTGCTAAATTCGTGGGCCCATTTTTGTAGATGTCCCGGGTGGACGCCTATCTCTGTAATCTCCTCCAGCCCCACTACCTCCCGAGATGTCTGCATTCCTCTAATTCTGCCCTCCTGAGCATCCCTGATTGTAATCGCTCAACCATCGGTAGCCGTGCCTTCTGTTGCCTAGGCCCCAAGCTCTGGAACTCCCTGCCTATTCCTCTTTGCCTCTCTACCTCTCTTTCCTCCTTCAAGACGCTTATTTGACCAACCTGCACTAATTTCTACTTGTGTGGCTCAGTGTCAAATTCTTATCGCATAATACTCCTGTGAAGTGCCTTGGGATATTTCACTATGTTAAAGGCGCTATGTAAATACAAGTTTTTGTTGTTGTTGTTATGACCCTTACATATGTAAATGAGGCCTAAGATCGGTTGAAGGACCACATCCAGAAATTAGTCAATGATGAGCAGGCAGCCATCAGTCCTTTCAGATTCTTCAGCAGCCCTGCGACTGCCAAACAAAGGAAAGCTCATTTTTTTCTTGTTCTGAAAAAGAAAAGTTCCCGTGAAGCCATGAGGAGCAGGTGATCTGACATTGAGGTCTTCACTCGGGGTGAGTTGCCTGTGGAGGGCAACCACTGCCGGCAGCTCATGCCAAGTGTGCTTAATGATGGCCGAGGACCAACTTCCATCATTCCTCAGGCTGCTCAGTTCAGGCACATGCTGGCCATGCAGTGCCTCAATACTGGCCCAGACCAAAATACACCCCCATGTGCTGTATGCCTTTGCGGAACATGATTATTTGATATCATTTTTTTAGTATAAGAACATAAGAACATAAGAATTAGGAACAGGAGTAGGCCATCTAGCCCCTCGAGCCTGCTCCGCCATTCAACAAGATCATGGCTGATCTGGCCCTGTACTCAGCTCCACTTACCCGCCAGCTCCCCATTACCCTTAATTCCCTTATTGGTTAAAAATCTATCTATCTGTGACTTGAATACATTCAATGAGCCAGCCTCAACTGCTTCCTTGGGCAGAGAATTCCACAGATTCACAACCCTCTGGGAGAAGAAATTCCTTCTCAACTCGGTTTTAAATTGGCTCCCCCGTATTTTGAGGCTGTGTCCCCTAGTTCTAGTCTCCCCGATCAGTGGAAACAACCTCTCCGCCTCAATCTTGTCCATACCTTTCATTATTTTAAATGTTTCTATAAGATCACCCCTCATCCTTCTGAACTCCAACGAGTAAAGACCCAGTCTATTCAATCTATCATCATGAGGTAACCCCCTCATCTCCGGAATCAGCCTAGTGAATCGTCTCTGTACCCCCTCCAAAGCTAGTATATCCTTCTTTAAGTAAGGTGACCAAAACTGCACGCAGTACTCCAGGTGCGGCCTCACCAATACCCTGTACAGTTGCGCAGGACCTCCCTGCTTTTGTACTCCATCCCTCTCGCAATGAAGGCCAACATTCCATTCGCCTTCCTGATTACCTGCTGCACCTGCAAACTAACTTTTTGGGATTCATGCTCAAGGGCGTCCGGACGGAATTCCTCATCGGCGCCAAACCCCGGAACCTCCGTCGGGGGCCGGCGCCTCACAACTTGAGCCGCCTCGGGGAAATCCCCTCCGTGCCTTTCAGTTCCGCGCGGAGGGGTTTCTTGTACGGGCTGCTCCTGCACACTCTCAACTTTGCCATCCTCGCCTGCCATCCGGACACACCATGGCGTACCATCTTGCCGTCCGGAGGAGGCGGGGGTCCCCGATGGAGGGCACTCTACGCAGGGGTCCTCCCACTATTCATCGGGGACTTGGCCTGGAGGGTGGTGCACGGAGCAGTGCCGTGCAACAAATTTTTAAGCCGGTTCACGGACTCCCAGGCCGCCTGCAATTTCTGCGGTTTGGAGGAGTCCGTGTTCCATGTTTTTATTGAGTGCACAAGGTTGCAGCCCCTGTTCCATTATTTGAAGGGGCTGCTCCTGAAATTCTGGCTGCACTTCAGTCCCACTCTCCTGATCTTTGGGCACCCTGTGCGGAGGGGAGCGGGTAGGTCCGAGGGCCTCCTCGTAGGACTGCTCCTGGGCACGGCCAAGGGTGCCATCAGCCGGTCCAGGCAGCGGGCGGTCGAGGGGGTCGTTCAACCTGACTGCCTGCCTCTCTTCCGCTCTTACATCCGGTCCAGGGTGTCCTTGGAGATGGAGCATGCGGTGTCCACCGGTACGCTCGCGGCCTTCCGCGAGAGGTGGGCACCGGAGGGACTGGAGTGCATCATCACGCCCGGCAACCAAATTTTAATTTGATTTTACGTTTTAAAGTTAATTTGTTTTAATTGCCGGTGCTTTTAGTGTCCCCTTCCCTTTTATAGGGGGCACTGGGGAAAAATTGTGATTTTAGTGCCAAAAAAAAACCAAAAAAAAGAAAAACACAAAAAAAAAAGGGGGGGGGAAAAAGGGCCTTGTAAATGTCTGGAGTGTCACCCAGGTCGGGTGGCACCGTTTAATGTTTTATGTTTTGCAGGTGAACTCCAAAAAGAGTTAAACTCCAAAAAGAGTTTCATGCTCAAGGGCCAATTGTGGAGCAGTGGCGGCGTGTCCTGCACAGTTGGAGCTGTGAGCAGTGAGAGGAGCAGCTATCAACCTTAGCTCCTGTTTAGAAGGCCTGGAGTGAGCCCTGAGACCAGCCCAGGAAGAGAAGGAAGGAAGGGACTTCACCACCAACTTTCACCCAGAGGGAGAGGAGGAAAAAGCAGAAAACTTTCAACAACTTTTATCATTTCTGCAAAGAGTTGGAGAGAGGGGGAAAGACCAAAACAACATCCAGTGTGGAAGGAGGGTGACTCTACATCTTCTACAGGTGGGTGTGGGTGCATTTCCCAAAAAGACTTTGTTATATCGGTGGGGGGAGGAAGGAAGACCACTGAGGGCCGGAACATCGCGGGGGGTGTGTGTGTGTGGAAGTGTGTGTGGGGGCCTTGCTTACAACTAGGCCCCACACACAATTGAACCCCCCCCCCCGCCCAATTGCCTAGCCTGGGATAGCTGGAGCTACCAGGCTGAAGATTTTTATTTACCACTTATTTTAACATCATTAGGAGTGTGTGCCTGGTGGCTCTAGCTGCCCCAGGTGAAGACATCTTCTCCCCTCACCCGAAGACCATCCCAAAGACTATTTTGTGTTTTACCATCTGGGGATTGCACCCACCCACAGCTGCGAGGGGAGATCTGCCCTCGCAGTCCCCCCCCCCCTTCCCACCCCCCTCTCTCTTTCTCTGTTACTCTCTGTTTCTCCCCTCTCTCTCTCAGAGCCCTTTTCCTCCCAAATTGATAAAATAAAAAACAATTGAGACAACTGAGCAGAGGGAGCAAGGCCCCTCCCCAATTGCCAACTAGGGGAGAGGTGTGCCTCGTTAAGGGCTCCTCTGCTCAGTCAATATACGAGGCCAATAAAGACCATTAAGGCCTGTGACTTTGGGGTGGGTGTAGCCCTTAAAGGGACCCCGTGATGGCGACCCCATCCACGCCGGTGGCAGGGCCAGCAAGGACATATGCGCAGGTGGCAACCGCTTCCACGGCACCTCCTGCGCCACCCGCTGCCCTGCCACCATTCAGACTTATAACCAGGAAACACGGGGTCAAGAGCTACACTCACCCCACAATGAGCATCGAGGAGTGCGTGCGGGCGATGGCTGGGGTAGTCGGCCCCTCGGCCATTGTCGCAGCCTCCAAGATGTCTGGGAAGGCTGTGTTCTTCCTGGGGTCGGAGCGAGCGGTGTCCCTGGCCCTCGAAAAGGGGCTCACGGTGGGCGGGACGTTCCTGCCGGTGGATCCTCTCGAGGCCACCGCGCAGAGGGTCATCGTGTCGAAAGTCCCGCCCTTTGTTCCCGCTGAGCTCCTCCTCCCTCACCTACAACAACTGGGGGAGGTAAGGTCAGGGATCAACCCCATACCGCTCGGCCTCAGGGAGAACAGCCTGCGCCACGTGTTCTCCTTCCGCCGCCAGCTCTTTGTCCGGCTGGCGCGGGAGGAGACGACGGAGGGTAGTTTTAATGTGGTGCACGAGGGGACTGCCTACCGCGTCTTCTGGACGTCGGACGGCGTGCGGTGCCATGCCTGTAGGGAGGTGGGACATGTTCGTAAGAACTGCCCCGCCTCCAAGGCCGCCAAACCACCGAAGGCGGCCAAGGCTGGCGCCGCCGCCACCCCTCCCCCTAGTTGTGTCCGCGTGCCGGGAGCCATGGGTGCGCGGGCATCGTCGGAGGCCTTTGTTTTCAGGGCCTCCGGCGGGGGGGAGGGAGAGCGTCCGAATGGAAAGAAGGCGCGGAACAAGGAGAAACATCTAGAGGCAGGTCCCCTCAGTGCGCCAGAAAGATTGACCACCGCGCTCGGCCCAACCCAGCCACCGGCGAGCGCGGGGTGCCCTGAGCCCGTGCCCGAGCCCTTGAACAACACCGCAGAGGGGCCCGGGCACGGGCAAGAAAAGGAAAAGGGGGGGGCGGAGCGGGAGGCCTCGGCAGACATGGAGGTCTCCCTGCCTCAGCGCACCTCCAGCAACAAAAGGAGGCGCCGCTCCGTTGAGGCGGAGGGGGAACAACATCCCTCCGCGGAGGAGTCGTTGCCCGCCGCGTCCCCCGCGTCCCCCACCAGCGCCCCCAAGCAGTGCCGTAGGCGGGAGGAGTCTGTCCCCGGGGAGGGTGAGACAGTCGAGGCTGCCCAGCCTCTGCCTCCCGGGGATGGCATGGAAGATCTGCCTGTCGTGGGGGGCGTGGGGACCGCGGAGGAATGCATTGCCGCCGGGCCGGGCGTCCCGGGGACTGAGGCGGGCGGGGCCGAAAAGGCCGAACCTGAGCCTGCCCAGCCAATATCCAACTTCCCCCGGGAGTCGCTCGACCCGGCAGAAAATGAAATGAACAAATTTTATGACACTGTAGATGCTGGGCTGGGGGGTGGCAGCGGGGAGGGGGAGGAACACCCACCCTCGCCCCTTACTTTGGAGCTGGAGCACTTGGGGAGCCTGGGGATTTCCTATGGCCGGGTCTCTCCTTGTTCCCCGGTTCCTGGGGCGGAGGGGGAACCCCTTCCGCTGTCATTTCCCGACCCTGCACCATTTTTAAAAGAGCCCAGTGGGGACTCCTCTGCCGACGATCCTGGGGGTGGGATCGGGGCAGAGCCAGGGCCGGTTGGAGCGGCCGGTTCATTTGCCGTACCTTGTGCGGTCGATGGGCCGGCTGCTGGCGGCCATCTCCCGGAGGAGAACGGGGACTCGGTGGGGGACGCGGGAGAAAATCTAGAGACCACCGCCAGTGAGGCGGTGGATCTGCTCGCGGCCACCACCGAGACCATCCTCATTCCTGCAAAGGAACTCCGAGACTTTTTGGCCCAGAGCCGGGGTCGCTGCAACCAAGCCCGACTGGCCCTGGAAAAATGGTCCGAGCCAGAGCTGATCAAGGAGTCCGTCCGCGCCGCCGTTAAAACCTTGGCCGCGGGCGGGCCCTTGACAAAGGAGCAACACCTTGAGCTGCGCGAGCTCGAGGGACTCCTCGCTGGGCTGCGGAGGGAGCGGAGTTCAACAAAAGACTCCGCTCCCTCCCCCACAATAGGTTAAGGTAGAGGTTGCACTATGCTTTTGCCATGAAGATAACCATAGCCAGCCTCAACATCAACGGCGGCAGAGGGGCACGCCGTAGATTTGACAATTTTTCGCTCCTGCGGGAGGGGAAATATGCGGTGTGCTTCCTGCAAGAAACCCACACCGTTCCGGGAGATGAAGCCACGTGGCTCCTGGAATGGCAAGGAGAGGTCCGCATGAGCCACCTCACCGCCATTTCTAGTGGGGTGGCCATCTTGCTGGGCCCGCATTTTCAGCCGGAGATCTTGGGGGTCGAGGAGCCCGTGCCAGGCCGCTTGCTGCACGTAACGGTTCGCCTGGGGGACGTGCCGCTCCATCTCGTGAACGTGTACGCCCCTCATCCCGGCCCGCAGCAGACGCGCTTCTTTGAAGAGGTGTCCGCTCTTCTTGGCTCCGTCGACGTCGGCGACTGCATTGTCCTCGGGGGGGATTTTAACTGCACCCTCGAGGCGAGGGACCGCTCCGGTGCCCCGCAGTGCATGACGGCGATGGAGAAGCTGAGGGACCTGGTCGGGTCCTTCGACTTGGTGGACGTCTGGCGAAATCTCCACCCCGACTCCAGCGCCTTTACTTGGGTGAGGCCTGGAGTAGGATGGTCTAGAGTCGACCGCCTTTACGTGTCTCGGGCGTACGTTTCCTGCGTCCCGGCGGCCTCCATGTGGCTGGTGCCGTGTTCGGACCACCACCTGGTGTGGGCGGAGCTCGCTTCGCTCCGCGCGAGGACGGGGTCCGCGTACTGGCACTTTAACAATCGGCTGCTGGAGGACGTGCGGTTCCAGGACTCGTTCCGTCGATTCTGGTCCGACTGGAGAAGGAAGCAGGGGGGCTTCCCCTCCTTGAGGCTATGGTGGGACGTGGGCAAGGCTCACGTCCGCGTCTTCTGTCAAGAGTACGCGAGGGGGGTCGACCAAGAGGCGGGCGGCCAGAGTCGGGCGCCTAGAAAAAGAGGTGCTCGACCTGGAAGCCCGTCTCGGTCAAGTCGTCCAGGACCCGGCCCTGCGGACGGTGTACGAAGCGAAGAAGGCCGCGCTGAAGGACCTGCAGCTCGTCGGGTCCCGAGGCGCGTTCGTGAGGTCGCGGATCCGGTTCCTGCGGGATCTGGACCGCGGTTCCCCCTTCTTCTACTCGCTGGAAAAAAGGCAGAGTGTCCGTAAGCAGCTCTTGACGCTGCTGGCCGACGACGGCTCTCTCGTCTCGGATCCGGAGGGCGTCAACAACAGGGCCCGTGAATATTACGGGGCTCTGTTCTCTCCGGCTCCGTCTAGCGAGGAAGCGCGTAGAGTTTTGTGGGAGGACCTGCCGAAGGTCAGCCCGGAGGGCGCCGAAAATCTGGAAGCTCCGCTAAGCCTGGCGGAGCTGACCGGTGCCCTCGACTGGCTCTCGAGGGGAATATCCCTGGGGCTGGACGGGCTGACCGTGGAGTTCCACAGGGCGTTCTGGGACGTCCTGGGGAGCGACTACGCGCGAGTCCTGGGGGAAAGTCTGGCGACCGGGGAGATGCCCCTCTCTTGGCGCAGGGCAGTCATCGTCCTGCTGCCTAAGAAGGGCGATCTCCGCCTCCTTAAGAACTGGCGCCCGGTCTCCCTCCTCAGCACGGACTACAAAATCTTCGCCAGGGCGATGTCTGCTCGCCTTGGTGCCGTGCTGGACCACATGATCCACCCCGACCAGTCCTACACGGTCCCGGGCCGGACAATCCACGATAACATCCATCTGGTCCGGGACCTCATCCATTGTTCCCAGGAGGTTGGTCTGTCGGTCGCCTTCCTATCTCTCGACCAAGAGAAGGCGTTCGACAGGGTGGATCACGACAATCTGCTCGGAACTCTGCGCGCTTTCGGGTTCGGGACGCATTTCGTCGCCCGGATCCGACTTTTGTACGCCGCCGCGGAGTGTCTGATTAAGGTTAACGGGTCCTTGACGGCGCCCCTTCGCTTTCGGAGAGGGGTGCGCCAGGGATGCCCCATGTCCGGCCAGTTATACGCCGTTTGCGTGGAGCCTTTCCAGCGCCTCTTGCGGACGAGGTTGACGGGACTGGCTCTGCAAGGGCCGGGCGTGGAGGTCGTCCTCTCGGCTTACGCCGATGACGTGCTCCTCGCGGTAGAGGATCCCGCTGACCTGCGGAGGATGCGTGAGTGCCAGGAGATTTACTCGGCCGCGTCCTCCACCAGGATCAACTGGGAGAAATGTTCCGGACTCCTGGTGGGTCAGTGGCGGGTGGACTCCCTGCCGGAGGAGCTCAGGCCTTTTGTCTGGAGCACGACCCATCTCCTCTATCTGGGAGTCTACCTTAGCCCCGACGAGGGAGCCTGGCCGGCGAACTGGCAGGAGCTGGAGGCCAAGGTCGCCGCTCGCCTAGGGCGCTGGACAGGACTGCTCCGAGTGCTGTCCTACAGGGGTCAAGCGCTAGTCATAAACCAGCTGGTGGCCGCAATGTTGTGGTACCGGTTGGTCACTTTGACCCCTCCCCCTGTGTTTGTCGCCAAAATAAAGAAGAAGCTGGTGGACTTCTTCTGGAACAACAGGAAGCACTGGGTCTCTGCCGCGGTCTTGAGTCTCCCGCTTGAGGAGGGCGGTCAGTCGTTGGTGTGCGTCAGCGCCCAGCTCGCGACTTTCCGTCTTCAGACCCTGCAGAGATACCTTTACGTCGAGCCCCCTCCTAGGTGGTGTGCTCTGGCGAGGTATTTCTTCCGCCAGCAGCGCGACCTCAATTACGACACGCAGCTCCTGTTTGTGAACTTGGGGGGTGTCAGGACCGCCCTCCGGGAGCTGCCTGTCTTTTACAAGGAACTCATCAGGGTCTGGAACAAAGTCTCCACCAAGCGCAGCTCTCCGCCGGCTGGAGTGGCGGCCGTCCTGCAGGAGCCGCTGCTCGGGAATCCGTACCTCCACGACCGAGGTTTTATGTGGTGGTTGGAAGAGAGGGCTGTGGCTGGTGAGGTGACCAGGGTCAGGGACCTGCTCGATGGCGGAGGAGCGGGCTGGATGGCGACAGACACGCTGGCGCGGCGCCTAAATTCTGCCAACGTCCGCCACGCGGCCGATGCCATCGAGTCGCTAAAAACAGCTCTGGGCCCTGACTCCGTTAGGTGCATCGAGGAGGCTCAAGCACGTGGGGAGATCCCGTCCGAACTGACCCCCGTCCGGACGCAATTCCTCATCGGCGCCAAACCCCGGAACCTCCCTCGGGGGCCGGCGCCTCACAACTTGAGCCGCCTCGGGGAAATCCCCTCCGTGCCTTTCAGTTCCGCGCGGAGGGGTTTCCTGTACGGGCTGCTCCTGCACACTCTCAACTTTGCCATCCTCGCCGGCCGTCCGGACACGCCATGGCGTACCATCTTGCCGTCCGGAGGAGGCGGGGGTCCCCGATGGAGGGCACTCTACGCAGGGGTCCTCCCAGTATTCATCGGGGACTTGGCCTGGAGGGTGGTGCACGGAGCAGTGCCGTGCAACAAATTTTTAAGCCGGTTCACGGACTCCCAGGCCGCCTGCAATTTCTGCGGTCTGGAAGAGTCCGTGTTCCATGTTTTTATGGAATGCACGAGGTTGCAGCCCCTGTTTTATTATTTGAAGGGGCTGCTCCTGAAATTCTGGCTGCACTTCAGTCCCACTCTCCTGATCTTTGGGCACCCTGTGCGGAGGGGAGCGGGTAGGTCCGAAGGCCTCCTCGTAGGACTGCTGCTGGGCACGGCCAAGGGTGCCATCAGCCAGTCCAGGCAGCGGGCGGTCGAGGGGGTCGTTCAACCTGACTGCCTGCCTCTCTTCCGCTCTTACATCCGGTCCAGGGTGTCCTTGGAGATGGAGCACGCGGTGTCCACCGGTACGCTCGCGGCCTTCCGCGAGAGGTGGGCACCAGAGGGACTGGAGTGCATCATCACGCCCGGCAACCAAATTTTAATTTGATTTTACGTTTTAAAGTTTAATTTGTTTTAATTGCCGGTGCTTTTAGTGTCCCCCTTCCCTTTTATAGGGGGCACTGGGGAAAAATTGTGATTTTAGTGCCCAAAAAAAAAAACCAAAAAAAAAGAAAAACACAAAAAAAAAGGAAAAAAAAGGGCCTTGTAAATGTATGGTGTGTCACCCAGGTAGGGTGGCACGGTTAAATGTTTTTTGTTTTTGCAGATAAACTCCAAAAAGAGTTTCATGCTCAAGGACCCCCAGGTCCTTCTGCACCTCAACATTTTGTTATTTCTCCCCATTCAAATAATATTCCCTTTTACTGTTTTTTTTCCCAAGATGGATGACCTCACACTTCCCGATATTGTATTCCATCTGCCAAACCTTAGCCCATTCGCTTAACCTATCCAAATCTCTTTGCAGCCTCTCTGTGTCCTCTACACAACCCGCTTTCCCACTAATCTTTGTGTCATCTGCAAATTTTGTTACACTACACTCTGTCCCCTCTTCCAGGTCATCTATGTATATTGTAAACAGTTGTGGTCCCAGCACCGATCCCTGTGGCACACCACTAACCACCGATTTCCAACCCGAAAAGGACCCATTTATCCTGACTCTCTGCTTTCTGTTAGCCAGCCAATTCTCGATCCATGCTAATACATTTCCTCTGACTTCACATACCTCTATCTTCTGCAGTAACCTTTTGTGTGGCACCTTATTGAATGCCTTTTGGAAATCTAAATACACCACATCCATCAGTACACCTCTATCCACCATGCTCGTTATATCCTCAAAGAATTCCACTAAATTAGTTAAACATGATTTCTCCTTCATGAATCCATGCTGCGTCTGCTTGATTGCACTATTCCTATCTAGATGTCCCGCTATTTCTTCCTTAATGATAGTTTCAAGCATTTTCCCCACCACAGATGTTAAACGAACCGGCCTATAGTTACCTGCCTTTTGTCTGCCCCCTTTTTTAAACAGAGGCGTTACATTAGCTGCTTTCCAATCCGCTGGTACCTCCCCAGAGTCCAGAGAATTTTGGTAGATTATAATGAATGCATCTGCTATAACTTCTGCCATCTCTTTTAATACCCTGGGATGCATTTCATCAGGAGCAGGGGACTTGTCTACCTTGAGCCCCATTAGCCTGTCCAGCACTACCCCCCTAGTGATAGTGATTGTCTCAAGGTCCTCCCTTCCCACATTCCTGTGACCAGCAATTTTTGGCATGGTTTTTGTGTCTTCCACTGTGAAGACCGAAGCAAAATAATTGTTGAAGGTCTCAGCCATTTCTACATTTCCCATTATTAAATCCCCCTTCTCATCTTCTAAGGGACCAACATTTCCTTTAGTCTGTTAGTATCTATATGTTGTAGATCACTGATATATAGCAAGAGTGAAGATTAACCAAATAACTATCGGCAACAGCTGGTCATACAAAGTTTGATATTTTAATTGGTCCAGCTGAAATAACGGACCTGCAAAACATGTCGTTATCTTTTATTCATTTTCTCTTTCATTGTCTTCATTTAAAGTGAAATATCTATCAGCAGTTCTAGCTTTGAAAAAGTTTTTCAATGAAATTAAGAAGCCCAAATTTTCTGTGCAGCAGTATGATGTTATTATTTTCCCTGCTCAAAAACATGATGCCTTTGCATTTTCCTGTGAAGAAAATCTTTTACTTAAACTTATTACCAAGACCATTGAAATTCAAGAACGAATGTGATTTTGCCAAGATTATTCATGCCATGATATCTTAAGAAATGTAATTGATCCATTCTTGAGATAGTTTAGATACATATTTGTGCAACATAGTAACAGTCACACTGATCTCCTTCATTGCAATCAAGATGCATAGAACAAAATAAAACAAAAGCATACTAAAAACATTCAACTTAAACCCCATTTTGATCTTATTAAAATAAATGTTGTAAATATTATTAAATATTGTACAATTAAAATGCACAAAGACACAAAGGCAGATGTTAACCCTGCCAGCCCATCGGATACTGGGTGGGCAGGCAGTTAAAATGGCCACAATGTCACCCCCATCGATCCCACTGGCTTCCTACAGGTTGCAATTTTAACCTTAGGCAAGAGGAACACTTGCAAGAAGGCAGTAGGTTCTTCCTTAAATAAGCAGATCAGACTCTGATGAATTAATCAGGGCTCGACTTTAATCCAAGGCCTCCACAGTGAAGCCGTTATGGCTTCCCCTCCGGGCCAATCAGGCGGCGAGAGGAATCGGGAAAGGCAAGTTTTCAATGTTTTTCTGTTTCCTTGTGGACCAGGAGGAACAGAAGTGTTGCTCCGGATCCCACAAGGAAGCTTTGGGCCTACCCCATCCTATGACCGCAATGCCTCCTAATCCCTCTCCTAACTACTTACCAGAGTTCCGAGGACTGCTCCTTCGATTCTCCGCTGGTGGCTTCCTGCTACCAGAAATCCCAGTCCCGCCTGTCAGCCAGCTAATGATTCCCAGTGGGCTAAGGCAGGAGACGGACTGGGCCTGTGCAGATGAGACCGGATGGTTTGCCATGCGGCTTGGCCTCCACCCGCACCATTCTTGGCCGAGAGTTAAAATCGGCCCTAAAGGGCCCGCAGTTCCGCCAGCAGGAATTGGTGGAGATGGACTCCAGGATGCCCATGGCCACCGATGCAGACTCAGTTTCAAATTGTTGGGGGGTGGGCTCATTACCATGATTGGGGCAGTTGTAAGTGCATTTCAGAGGAACCCACCTTGTTTTTCCATTGGAAGCTAAAGGGGTTCCCAGCTATGCCAATAGGGGGACACTGAGCTGAGGAAACAAATTAGTTACATTTCTTTTTCTTTTCCTAATGAATCAAACAGAAATAGGTTTGAAGGTAACTGATCTCTTCCAGGATTGATTACTGTTACCTTGAGCAGTGTTAGGGCCTATCCTGTGCCTTAACAGAAGTCATGCCAGGTGACAGTAATGATACTGCTAAAGAGGGCTCAATGGGTGGAAATCCTGGGGTGAATTTATAAAGGGCTGGGTGGAGGATTAGTCCACTCAGCCCAATCAAAATGTGGGCTATGATATAAATCGGGCAGACACCTAGATAATCCGGTTTATGCCTAAATCTGGTCCTTGGTGGGTGATCTATCAACTTTACGCCCTCCTTGGCCATTACAATTTTGGCCCCACATATATTAATATAATAGCGTTAACCTATATAACCGGGGCCGAAATTGCCCCTTTTGTTAAGGCCTCTGGCTTTTTGTATCGGTGCACTCCTTGTTGGTCAGCGCCACCCTTAAAGGGGAGGTGGTGCTGCCGGCAACGCCATTTTATTTTTAGTTGTCGGCCGACTGCCAGGTCGACCTGAAAATCCCCTCTTGGGTGCCAGGCTGATGGCCCGACTGAAACCGTCCCTGGTGGCCCAGTGGACTTAAGTAAAATAATCACAGAGCCCCCTTTAACTGAAGAGGAAAGACGTGATGACACGCCAGCATGATGATGTCACCAGCCCAGCGCTGATGACTGACTGTGGCGGCTACTCTGCCCCGCCCCCACTTCGCCCCCGATTAAGACCGACTTCTGCCCCGCTCGGAAAAAAAAGACGAAGAGCTGAATTTTGCCGGATAGGCTGCCACATCCATTGTGGCGCCCAGAACACAACTAAAACTGTAGGTGTGCCGCGTTTCCGGCGGAGGACAATCTCTGCCCCCCACTCCAGGGCCATCATTTTTACTTTGAAGAGAGTGCGGGTTTGTGCACGCACGGGTGGGCAGTTAAAAGCGCTGAAATTGACAGCGTGTCGGGAAACTGCCTTCAACCCGCTGACTTCCGCCTTTAAGTCAGGCCGTTTCACAGTGTGCCAGAGACTCGCTCAGGAGAGGTAGTTCAGAGCTCGTTGACAGGCTATTAACAGTCTTTTTAACCTGGCTCTCCGCAGGATTCACGGGCATCCTGAACCTCCCCCAGTGAAAGCAAGGTGAGAGTTGAGCAGCCATTGTGCGAGTTGTACAATTGACAGTTGAAAAAAATCACATAAAATACTCACACCTTACACCTGCTTCCTTGCCTAAGAGAAAGGCTTTTGCTGACACCATTTGTGCTGAGAATTTGCTTTGAGAAATTTGCAGGTTATTTCCACAACCTCAGAAGCCACTTTCACTGCATTGCTGGTCGCTCTCACTACATTGTAGAATTGTGCCTCGGATCTTCACTTCACCTGGCATCTATCAGATCAGCATGGGTGCCACTTATGCTGTTTCACATTTGATCTCAGATTCGGACTAAGATGAGGTCCTGCAGCAACACCAGCAGCCTTCTCCTCACCGACATGCCTCTCCACAGGAGAAAGCAGGTGAGCACAGGGATGTACCTTCCCGGAAGCGATACCCCCAACACAGGGTATACAGGCAGAGGATGAGCTTCCTGGACATGACTGAACAGCAGTGCAAAAGGAGGCACGGGATATCGTGTCAGGTCGTGGCAGACATTTGTAGCTTGCTGGATGAAGCCCTGCTGCCCAGAGGACTTGGTGGACACGCCTTACCAGTGACTGTCAGTCACCATCACCCTCAGCTTCTTCGCCTCAGCTCCTTCCAGGGATCTGCACCAGACATTTGTGGGATCTTGCAGTCGGTCGGCCACAAATGCATCACCCAGATAACTGATGCCATGTTTGACAAGTCAGGCATTTATGTAAACTTTACCACTGATGAAGCCAGTGTTACTGAGCGGGCTCTCAGCTTTGCGGCTCTGACTGGCTTCCCACAGGTGCAGGGCATCATCGACTGCACACATGTGACTATCAAGGCACCCCCAGATCACCCAGGAGTGTTTGTGAACCGCAAGGGTTTCCACTCCCTCAATGTGCAGCTAGTCCGCAATCACAAAAAGATCAACATTCATCTGCGTTCCAGATTCACAGAGAGCTGTCACGACTCTTTTGTCCTACACCAGTCCACCCTCCTCAGCTCTTCGCAACTCCAACCAGATTTACCGGCTGGCTGCTTGGAGACAAGGGCTATCCACTGAAGACATGACTGATGACACCCTAGAGGAGGCCAAGAAATGAGGCCGAGGAGTGCTACAATTAAAACCACATGACAACCAGATGTGTGATGGAACAAGCAATCGGGATGCTGAAGATGCCTGGACAGATCTGGAGGAGCCCTTCAACATGCACCAACCAGGGTCTCCAGAATGATGGAGCAAGGTGCAAAGCGCAGAGCCTTTTTGTCGGAGGAGCAGATGGAAGGAGGAGGAACCTGAGGTGGAGATGGAACCAGCAGCAGCACACATTGCTGCCCAGGAAACCCAGGATGGCCTCATACTGGCACAATTTTGTTAAATTGCATCAGTGTACCCATATGGCATCCAGGCGCTGAACTAACTCCCCCCCGCCCCTCACCAACACCACAAAGCAATCTGAAAATGACCAAATCATTCCTGTCATACACAACCCCATTTCTCGAGCTTAAGTAATGTCTTTCCATTCACTCCAAGTGACAAGGCCACTTCCTAGATAGCAGGCAAAAATGGACAAGATGGGAAAGTAGTGCAAAGAAATAAATTTATGTGACTCTTGAATTGACCTGAAATTTAACCCTGTAATATTTTGGAACATACCCATGTACATATCCTTGTGCATCTACAATTGCGCCAATTTTCCTTTTCTATTACTTCTATGCAGTGCACCCAGTG
Source organism: Pristiophorus japonicus (assembly GCF_044704955.1). Taxonomy (NCBI): domain Eukaryota; kingdom Metazoa; phylum Chordata; class Chondrichthyes; family Pristiophoridae; genus Pristiophorus; species Pristiophorus japonicus. The sequence continues at coordinate 52,939,028 of NC_091985.1, read as the reverse complement.
TGGGATCATCAGAGGTAGAGGCAGGCTGCTCACTTCCCTGCTCTGACAACTTAGACAGAGTCCTCTGGACTTTGGAGCGTGTGAGGGCCCTGCCAAAGTCTGTACCTCAAGCAACTGTGCAGGGGCAGACTCGGCCATCGGTATCTGAGGCAGCATGTGGGGCTCTGACTGAGGGGGAGGCAAGGGGAAGAAGTGGGAGTGCTTTGAGCAGAGTCCACACTTTCATGTCCCCTCTCACCATCATCCCTCTCAAGGCACATCTGCACTTCCCTGCTAGCAAGGAGCTGGAGAGCACTTTGCTGCACATCGGTGGGGCAATGAACGGCCAAGTCTAGGTTTGTATCCCTCCTAGATATGACTGCAATCAGTGTCTGCAATCTGTTGTTCACAGCAATCATGTTCTCCTTTGACTGCCACATTTGATGCTCCATGCAGGTGGCCACCCTTTCCGTGGAAGAGCTAATCGTCACCATCGCCTGCAACATGCTGGAGATGGACTCCTCCATTCTCCTTACAATCGCGCACATCACGGCTGGAAAAGCTGCCAGAGCCTCCACATTTTTTGCTGCTCAAGAATCATCCTCTTTGTCGATGGCCCCCGAGGTTCAGTATCTGTGTCCAGCTGAGCACTGCTTGGAGCACCCAGCACCCTCCGACAAGGACTCTCCACTGCTGTCCCTGTCTCCACCATCTGCTTTTACTGACTCATTACCTGTGAGACACCGGGTGACAACACTACTTACTCTCTCATTGGACCCACCAGCGTGCGCGTATCTGCGCTGGCACTGGGTGCTCTCAGTCGTGTGATGGTGCACCCTCAGAGACCTTGACCTCCTCTGAGGAGTCATTTTCCTCCTCTAGCTGGACAGTGGGGAGTGAGGTGGGGGGGGCACTTGATGGATCTGTGGGAGAGTAAAGACATGAACTAGAATTGTTATGATAAGAATGTTGTAAGTTACCATTATGCACATGATCATATTTCACTGGCTGCTGACATCAGTCACCATGAGTGACTATTGTATGCCATGTGGCTGTATGATATTTAATTCTGTCACCAGGTAGCTGAGAGGTCCCCCTCTCTCCATCTCCCACCACCAGCTGCTCCACAACTCCACTGATGCCCAGCGCCTCCTCTGCTGTAGTCAATGGGTCAATGGTATGGTTACTGGAGGGCCACCTCTGGTTCTCTGCCTCTCCTGGGTGTTATGCACTCTCTTCTCCTGCAAGGAGGGAAACAAGAGACCTTTGAGTGAGCATCATGGAATGAGTGTAGGGGATGGATGGGCTGCATCTGTAGAGGGTGACTATGAGGGAGTTGCATGACATTGCTGAATGGCCTCCTTCTGTGGCGTTACTTCCTATGATTACATTAGGATGAGGGTGAGTGTTAGTGGGGATGTGAGTAGGCGCATAGACAGTGAGAGATGGATGCACCTGCAAGATAGGTTGGTGGGAGGAGTGACGTGCAGGGGACAAAGTGCAGTAGGCTTGGGAAGGCAGAGTGAGGAGGTTAGGGCGGCACGCACAGCAGGATGTAGTTGAATGTGGCATTGCACTCACCTTTCCTGCCCTCATAAGGTCATTAAATCGCTTCCTGCACTGTTTCCATGACCTGGGTACCACGCTCCTGCTGCTCACTTCTTCTGCGACCTCCAGCCATGTCCTCTTGGTCTCAGCTGCTGGCCTCTTCTGCCCATCAGCGGGAAAGAGGACCTCCCTGCGGGCTCTGACTTCCTGGAGCAGGAGTTCCAGGGAGATATCACTAAATCTGGCGGCAGTTTTTTGGCGTTGAGCCTGCATTTTTGCTTATCAATCTGTGTAACTTTATATTCCAACAATGAGCTTACTCTGTTAACAATGCACTGCCTCTCCACCAATCTCTCCTGCACCTCCACCAATTTTCAACTGTCATCTGCGCATTGCTCCTTTTGCAATAGCTGAGCTGAAGTCGCGTCATCCGTGAAGTCATCAGACCCGCTCCAGTTAATTTGCCGGGAAAGCCACATGACTGATTCAATTGCAGGGGCTTTGTTAAAAAGCCACTGTAAAGCACGCTGGTAGAACATCCGGCCTCCCGACCCTCTCCACGACCCCCCCTCCCCACCCCCCACCCCCGCACCATCCCGATGGAAAGGTAAAAATTAAGCCCACGAAACGAATAGCCAATCTCCTGCACAAAAGTAAGATTTTTTTTGTGTTCATGAAATGTTTCCGATTCCGAATTTATTGTCCATCCCTTGTTTCACTGAGAAGGTGGGAGGTGGTCCTCCCCTTGGAACATCGTAGCCCTTGTGATGACGGTGCTCCCATGGTGTTCCCATGATGATGTTTGATGGGGAATTCCAAAATGTTGACCCAGTGACAATGCAGAAGTAGTGGCATGTTTCCAAGTCAAGATATGGTGTGACTTTGAGGGGAACTGACAAGTGATGATGTTGCTGCACTTATCCTTTTCGGTGGTAGAGCTCACAGGGTTAGGAGATGCTGTCACAGTAAGCTTGGTGAGTTGCTGCATTGCATGCTGTAGATAATATATACTGCAGCCACAGTACTGTGGCGGTGGAGGGTTGAATATTGAGTTCAGTGGCTCGGATGCCAATCAAACAGACTGCTTTGCCCTGGATGTTGAGCTTCAGGAGTATAGTTGTGGTTGTACCTATCTAGTCAAGTGATGAGTAATCCATCACCCTCCTGACGGAAACCTTGTAGATGGTGGAGAGGCAAAGAGGAATTTGAAAATGAGCCACTCATCACAGAGTACCCAGCCTCTGCCCTGCTCTTGTAGCCACAGTCCGATCAAGTTAAGATTTTGGTCAATGGTGACATCCAGGTTGTTGATGGGGCCTAGTTTAGGAACACAGTTGCCACCTGCTATTTGCCTATAGGTTCCAGCTCTATGATTGACAAGAACCTGGTTGAGGTCAGAGTTGAAGATAGTACCTAACAGTGAAACTGACTTCTGCTACCAAGTTGCCATAATGGATGGAGTTAGTAAGAATCTTTTTTAACAGGCAGGCTGCCTTAACTGCGACCTCTTTATCTAAAACAATTATTTATAAGCACAGCTGCTTTAAATACAGTTGATGGTATTTAAAATATAATGGGTTAGTACCACTCGTAACATTGAAAAATAAGGGTTCATATAAATGCTTATGTGGGTCCACATTAATTCTGACATTTTCAAACTTTTTGAACTTTGCATTATTACATGATAGAGCTACGTAGCACTGAAAAAAAACCATGTAATAATATTGCAAGTTGGTAGTATAAACTACAATCCTTGGCCTCTAATACAAACATAAGAATCCATAACTATTTCTGTTGCTTTACTTAGTGTGGTTTAGTCTGCAAGAGGTAGATAGCATCTAACATCACTGGTATTGGCCAGATACCAGATACTCGTGTTGGTTTTGCATTTAATTGAACATGGTTTTTAATTTCAGTTTGTCTTTGAATATAATATCATCCAAACAACACTTGTACTCTCACTTGTTTGCAATAACAAATTGTTTGTGAGTATAAGACCTAACATAATGTTTGACTAATTTGAACATATGCTCAAACTAATTATGTGACGCTGAATTTAAAGGAACAAAGAACCATTGGTGGCTTTTTGCAATTTGTTGCTACATAACAGGCTTGGCATCAACAATTCGTGGATATTTGAATCTTGCACAGCTTTTATTCATAATGGTAATGCGCACTTCCAAATAAAAAAAACTGCTACCCACATTCAGGCTTTCAGAATAGCAGACACCAACCATAATAACTGATCTTGTTTCAATTAGGGTAAAAGTTCAAATTTCTTTGCAAGCTGCACTTAAAAGAATAGAAAATGATATACACTATTTTTTTCCATATGCAGAAAAGGAAGACAAAATCTGTTGAAAAACAGAACTAATAAGGTTGAAATTTGATATAGAAGTTAAACACCATTTTATCTGTCACTGTCATTCTAACAGTTCCATTAGACATTGCCCTTAAGCTAGGTCATTTTCCCATGATTTTAGACACTTTCATTCTTGCCAGTGCATAACACTGATTGATCCAAATCTAGCATTACAGACTACCGCACTTTCCTATAATACTTTCCCTGTAGAAAGGAGAATGATGTAAAAAAGGGAGGTTTAATACATGACCTACAGTAGCTCTTTTGCAATGGAGCTCCGTATAAGATTTTGTCAAAAAGGATTCTTTGTAGTTTAAAATATTGCATAGCTCAAATCAACTTAAAGACCTTTTATTTCAAAGGCTGGCCCACTGAAGCATTAATAATCCAGAATGTACTGTAAGACCCATACAGTCGTGTCCCTGTCTACCTCTGTCTTGATTCATTCAGGGTGAATGGCAGATTCCTAAGCAGTGTCAAGTTTCAGATCACCATAGAAACAAACTAGGAGGCAGTTTCATTAATCATTTAGAGCACAAGAAGTCTAGGTCAGTCTGATTGCAGCATATAGAGTATCATCCTAGCGCCACATGGGACTCTGTTGATTTGAATTAAAAAAGATTAAGCTGCCCCTGCGACGCCCAGCATCATCAGTTTAAGTTCTCATGTAACAGTGGTCTCTGGAGCCACATGGATTAAGAGATTGAAGCTACACATTTATTTTGCAGGACTCAGTGAAACATTAGAAGACTGCAGGTGTCTAAGGGGGGGTGGGGGGAAAGGACAAAGAGCACGTATTGCTTTTTTGTACTTGTTGCTGTTCTTTTGAAACTGGAAACAATAACTCAGCTTTATATCTCCACTGACATTTCCACTCTTTCAAGCTATGAAATGGTACATTTGTCATGATGTTATCAAACTTTACAACCGAATCTGAAATTTCTTTATGGGCCTTTGTGGCAATTACTCAAAACTGAATTGTTTGGGAGTAGATTTAAGACCATACTTAGGTGGTGTACCTTGACTGTACCTATACATGTGTTTTTTATATTTTACACAAGACCTCTTTAAAGACACTAAAATCATCTAAATTAAGGAAAAAATTACAATTAATTTATTATTGGGGAGAAGAATTATAGTTTCTGGAAAAAGGGATGCAGACAGCAACAAATCAAGCTGACTCCAAAATGCTTATGCACATACACTGCAAGACGAGCTCCCAAAGGTGTCCATTTTATTTATGGTTCATTCCAAAACTTCAAAGAATCTTTTGGTAACTTAGTCCAGACTAATTTTTTTTTATTTTGGTGGAAGTAAGATGACCGAACAGGAAAGACAAAGGGTAACAGGAAAAAATGTAAAGAGCAGAAATAGAAGGGGAAAAAAAAGAAGCTTTTATCTTTCACTGGTATTTTCTCTATGCTGACACTGCATACTGTTCATAACAGAAATAATAAATTACACAGAATTTGAAAATTGTAATAATGGAATCATCCAGTTTTACACAGATTTATACATCTGCAGAATAATAAAATAACTGGATCATAAAATTATTCTGGAATTTTTGTCTAGAAACAGTGAGCAATTCTTTTCTCATAGCGTCCCTCCCCCCTCCCTTATACTCTAATCCTCGTTGGTCAACAATCAATCCAGACCAGTGTCATCTCCAAAGGTATTATCAGTGCTGCACCTTGATCAACCCCCTTTCAGGTGGTACTCCTCAGACTTGCAGAAAAGATGTGCCGAGGCCATCCAGTCTGTTCTCCGTCACTCTCTTTCAGGAGACATGTCTGAGACCCTCTGAGGAAGTCCGAGAATGTCGGTGGCGATTAGAATTCTAACTGACAGTCCAACAATCTAGTTAATTGTTTCAAGAGAACATTGGTAAAATAAACAATGGCCTAGAATTTGATTACCTCAGTGCCAGCTGTTAACGCTGGTTTTCTGGAAAAAAAGTGGCGGCCGCCTCGGGCACGGGACAGGACGACCACCATTTTGGTAAGGCCGATGGCACTGCTGTTGACAGCGCTGACCCCTAAAATGTAAATTAGCAGATCGTGACATCAATCATTGTGCAATGTCTGACTTGACGCCACGATTGCAAACTTTGACGTTTCCGCTCTCCTTGACGTTGGGTCCTAAGCACGCACAGAAAAGCATGCATGTAGCAGCCAAGCACAGATGCTGTTGGCGCTTCTTAAAGGTACACACAATCTTTCAAGTTTGGAATTAAGCTTTTGGACCATCACAGCGTCCTCATGGTCACAATGCTGAATTAAAAGCCACCAGAAAGCAAACTTTCTGATCCAAATTTATACATCTATCCATCCAAGATAACATCAAGAAATCAACTAATCACCTGTGTATTCCCTCAGTGACTGTCTTGTGTGTGCCTTCGCCTATCCTACTGACGTCACGCAGTGCTACCCCAGTGGCTGCAGTATGGCTGGTGGAAGGCTGGTGGCTTTCAGTGGGGGACACTGCAGATGGCTTTGCAGGATGCCCTCTAGGACCTGGTGGATTCTTGGTCAACCACTGGCTGAGCATGCTGCATTTCTTGGGTGTGTGAAATGAGGAATGCTCAAGAATGGAGATGTGGTGACGGGAGAGTGGAAAAGCAAGAGCTGCATGCTTACACCATGTGCACCCTGTAAATCAGAAGATATTGTGAGATGAGGGGAAAGTGGTGAAAGGAGGATAATGTATGAGGATACCAGCATCTTTCAGTCCCACCACTGGCCAAGGGCTCTGCCATGTCCTTGCCAAGGATGGCTAGCACTGTCTCCTCCAAGGGGGTGAGGTGAAGCTAGGAATGTAAGGTGTGCTTCATGTTTGGTACAGATTGTTGGTAGGTGAGTGCCAGGAGGATCGTGCAATAAGCAGTTTGTGAGGCTAGTAGTGCAGTTGGTAGAAGACGGCTTTTGAAAATGCATTCACTGACCTTGACCACTGGTCGGAAGTCAAAGCTTCTTTGGACACTGGAGCCAAGTCGTGGATGTGAGACTGTTGCCAGTGACGGCCTTGGTGATGTGGTCGTACATCGTTCTTTCTGGAGGTCTCCTGGTGTCTGTGGGTAGAGGACATCTCTTGCATGTGTTAAACCCCTGCACACAGCGTGCAAGATCCTGGTTGCTCCTTCCTGGCTTGTTGAGTCATTTGTGTTAGTGCTGAAGCACTTTTCCCATTTTTTTAGGTGTGGAAGGCAGATCAACTTTACGAGCTGAAGACTGGTATTTCGGAATTATTTTTAATGTTTATTTTTTTCAGAAGGCAGTTGAGCTCTCAGTGCTAAAGACTGCCTATTTTTTAAAAGATTTTTATTATTTTCATTTTAGAAGGCAGTTCCTCTTTAAGAGATTGACACTGCATTCTAAAATGACATTCTAGCTTTAAGAAAACTCTGCCTTGCTTCAGGGATGCTACGGCTGCTGAGACTACCACCCAAAACAGAGTGTTGCACTGCAGATTTTGCGCTGTGCGAATGTAAATCAGCAGGTAGCACCAATATACCGGTGCACTATCATTGCGCGCTGTTAAATTCTGCCTGCGTTGCACTGCAGGTATCCGGCCTACTCGAATTTCTAAGATAATATATCATTTTCCTGGCTGAATGAATGTAATCTTTTTTAAAATTTATTCCTGGGATACGGGTGCAGCTGGCAAGGCTAGCAATTATTACCCGACCCTATTTTCCCTTGAGAAAGTGGTGGTGAGCTACCTTCTTGAAATGATTAGGTAAATATGAAATACAAAATAATATTATAGAAGTCATCCATTTCACTTCTATTGTGGTAAGGTGGTGGCGGGTAGCATGCTGCGGAATGGAGTCGAGAACACTCGAGTCAAAGGCAGAGTCTCGTTTGAGGAGATCTTCGAAGTATTCCTTCCAGCGGGACCTGACTGCCTCGGTGTCCTTGATGAGTGTTTCCCTGTTCTTGGCCAGGAGTGGGGTGGGGCCTTGCGAGTTTGGGCCGTATGTAGCCTTGACTGCGGTGAAGAAAAGGCCATAAGACAGCGAAATAACAACAAGGCTATGGGAGCGGATGGAATCCCTGCTGAGGCACTGAAGTATGGCGGAGAGGCACTACTGGCGCGAAAACACAACCTCATCTCTCTCATCTGGAGGGAGGAGAGCATGCTGGGAGATCTTAGAGATTCAGTGATCGTTACCATCTTTAAAAAAGGGGACAAGTCCGACTGTGGCAACTATGGAGGAATCTCCCTGCTATTAACCACTGGGAAAGTCATCACTAGAGTCCTTCTCAATCGCCTTCTCCCTGTGGCCGAGGAGATCCTCCCAGAGTCACAGTGTGGATTTCGTCGCCTCCGGGGCACAACGGAGATGATTTTTGCAGCGCGACAGCTGCAGGAAAAATGCAGGGAACAGCGCCAGCCCTTATACATGGCCTTCTTCGACCTTACAAAGGCCTTTGACACCGTCAACAGCGAGGGTCTATGGAGCGTCCTCCTCCGTTTCGGATGCCCCCAAAAGTACGTCACCATACTTCGCCTGCTGCACGACAACATGCAGGCCGTGATCCTTACCAACAGATCCATCACAGACCCAATTCATGTCCGGACCGGGGTCAAGCAGGGTTGTGTCATTGCCCCAACCCTCTTCTCAATCTTCCTCGCTGCCATGCACCACCTCACACTTAATAAGCTCCCCTCTGGAGTGGAGCTAAACTACAGAACCAGTGGGAAGCTGTTCAACCTTCGCCGTCTCCAGGCCAGGTCCAAGACCACTCCAACTTCTGTCGTCGAGCTATAGTAGGCGGACGGCGCCTGCGTCTGTGCACACACACGGGCTGAACTCCAGGACATAGTCGACGTATTTACCGAGGCATATGAAAGCATGGGCCTTACGCTAAACATTAGTAAGACAAAGGTCCGACACCAGCCTGTCCTCGCCGCACAGCACTGCCCCCCAAACATCAAGATACTTAAAGGGTTGACGGTGGATAAGCAATGGCAAACATTTAAAGATCACATGGATGAACTTCAGCAATTGTACATCCTTGTCTGGAGTAAAAATAGAACAGGGAAGGTGGTTCAACCATGGCTAACAAGGGAAGTTAAGGATAGTATTAAAGTCAAGGAAGAGGCATATAATTTGGCTAGAAAAAGCAACAAACCTGAGGACTGGGAGAAATTTAGAATTCAACAGAGGAAGACTAAGGGTTTAATTAAGAGGGGGAAAATAGAGTATGAGAGGAAGCTTGCAGGGAACATAAAAACTGACTGCAAAAGCTTCTATAAAAATGTGAAGAAAAAAGATTAGTGAAGACAAATGTAGGTCCCTTGCAATCGGATTCAGGTGAATTTATAATGGCGAACAAAGAAATGGCAGACCAATTGAACAAATACTTCGGTTCTGTCTTCACGAAGTAAGACACAAATAACTTTCCGAATGTACTAGGGGACAGTGGGTCTAGTGAGAAGGAGGAATGGAAGGATCTCCTTATTAGGCGGGAAATTGTGTTGGGGAAATTGATGGGATTGAAGGCCGATAAATCCCCGGGGCCTGATAGTCTGCATCCCAGAGTACGTAAGGAAGTGGCCCTAGAAATAGTGGATGCATTGGTGATCATTTTCCAACATTCTATCGACTCTGGATCAGTTCCTATGGACTGGACGTTAGCTAATGTAACACCACTTTTTAAAAAAGGAGGGAGAGAGAAAACGGGTAATTATAGACCGGTTAGCCTGACATCAGGAAAGATAGAATAAAAGGAAAAGGAGGTGGGGTAGCATTGATGGTTAAGGAGCAAATTAAGGCAATAGTTCGGAAGGATATTAGCTTGGATGATGTGGAATCTATATGGGTAGAGCTGCAGAATACCAAAGGGCAAAAAACGTTAGTGGGAGTTGTGTACAGACCTCCAAACAGTAGTAGTGATGTTGGGGAGGGCATCAAACATGAAATTAGGGGTGCGTGCAATAAAGGTGCAGCAGTTATAATGGGTGACTTTAATATGCACATAGATTGGGTTAACCAAACTGGAAGCAATACGGTGGAGGAGGATTTCCTGGAGTGCATAAGGGATGTTTTTTTAGACCAATATGTCGAGGAACCAACTAGGGGGGAGGCCATCTTAGACTGGGTGTTGTATAATGAGAGAGGATTAATTAGCAATCTCGTTGTGCGAGGCCCCTTGGGGAAGAGTGACCATAATATGGTGGAATTCTGCATTAGGATGGAGAATGAAACAGTTAATTCAGAGACCATGGTCCAGAACTTAAAGAAGGGTAACTTTGAAGGTATGAGGCGTGAATTGGCTAGGATAGATTGGCGAATGATACTGAAGGGGTTGACTGTGGGTGGGCAATGGCAGACATTTAGAGACCGCATGGATGAACTACAACAATTGTACATTCCTGTCTGGCGTAAAAATAAAAAAGGGAAGGTGGCTCAACCGTGGCTATCAAGGGAAATCAGGGATAGCATTAAAGCCAAGGAAGTGGCATACAAATTGGCCAGAAATAGCAGCGAACCCGGGGACTGGCAGAAATTTAGAACTCGGCAGAGGAGGACAAAGGGTTTGATTAGGGCAGGGAAAATGGAGTACGAGAAGAAGCTTGCAGGGAACATTAAGACGGATTGCAAAAGTTTCTATAGATATGTAAAGAGAAAAAGGTTAGTAAAGACAAACGTAGGTCCCCTGCAGTCAGAATCAGGGGAAGTCATAACGGGGAACAAAGAAATGGCGGACCAATTGAACAAGTACTTTGGTTCGGTATTCACTGAGGAGGACACAAACAACCTTCCGGATATAAAAGGGGTCGGAGGGTCTAGTAAGGAGGAGGAACTGAGGGAAATCCTTATTAGTCGGGAAATTGTGTTGGGGAAATTGATGGGATTGAAGGCCGATAAATCCCCAGGGCCTGATGGACTGTATCCCAGAGTACTTAAGGAGGTGGCCTTGGAAATAGTGGATGCATTGACAGTCATTTTCCAACATTCCATTGACTCTGGATCAGTTCCTATCGAGTGGATCGTAGCCAATGTAACCCCACTTTTTAAAAAAGGAGGGAGAGAGAAAACAGGGAATTATAGACCGGTCAGCCTGACATCGGTAGTGGGTAAAATTATGGAATCAGTTATTAAGGATGTCATAGCAGTGCATTTGGAAAGAGGTAATATGATAGGTCCAAGTCAGCATGGATTTGTGAAAGGGAAATCATGCTTGACAAACCTTCTGGAATTTTTTGAGGATGTTTCCAGTAGAGTGGACAAGGGAGAACCAGTTGATGTGGTATATTTGGACTTTCAGAAGGCTTTCGACAAGGTCCCACACAAGAGATTAATGTGCAAAGTTAAAGCACATGGGATTGAGGGTAGTGTGCTGACATGGATTGAGAACTGGTTGTCAAACAGGAAGCAAAGAGTAGGAGTAAATGGGGTCTTTTCAGAATGGCAGGCAGTGACTAGTGAGGTACCGCAAGGTTCTGTGCTGGGGCCCCAGCTGTTTACACTGTACATTAATGATTTAGACGAGGGGATTAAATGTAGTATCTCCAAATTTGCGGATGACACTAAGTTGGGTGGCAGTGTGAGCTGCGAGGAGGATGCTATGAGGCTGCAGAGCGACTTGGATAGGTTAGGTGAGTGGGCAAATGCATGGCAGATGAAGTATAATGTGGATAAATGTGAGGTTATCCACTTTGGTGGTAAAAACAGAGAGACAGACTATTATCTGAATGGTGACAGATTAGGAAAAGGGGAGGTGCAAAGAGACCTGGGTGTCATGGTACATCAGTCATTGAACGTTGGCATGCAGGTACAGCAGGTGGTTAAGAAAGCAAATGGCATGTTGGCCTTCATAGCGAGGGGATTTGAGTACAGGGAGGTGTTGCTACAATTGTACAGGGCCTTGGTGAGGCCACACCTGGAGTATTGTGTACAGTTTTGGTCTCCTAACCTGAGGAAGGACATTCTTGCTATTGAGGGAATGCAGCGAAGGTTCACCAGACTGATTCCCGGGATGGTGGGACTGACCTATCAAGAAAGACTGGATCAACTGGGCTTGTATTCACTGGAGTTCAGAAGAATGAGAGGGGACCTCATAGAAACGTTTAAAATTCTGACGGGGTTAGACAGGTTAGATGCAGGAAGAATGTTCCCAATGTTGGGGAAGTCCAGAACCAGGGGACACAGTCTAAGGATAAGGGGGAAGCCATTTAGGACCGAGATGAGGAGGAATTTCTTCACCCAGAGAGTGGTGAACCTGTGGAATTCTCTACCACAGAAAGTTGTTGAGGCCAATTCACTAAATATATTCAAAAAGGAGTTAGATGAAGTCCTTACTACTAGGGGAATCAAGGGGTATGGTGAGAAAGCAGGAATGGGGTACTGAAGTTGCATGTTCAGCCATGAACTCATTGAATGGTGGTGCAGGCTAGAAGGGCCGAATGGCCTACTCCTGCACCTAGTTTCTATGTTTCTATCAGAAGTGGGGAAAATGTTGGAATCAATCATTAAGGATGAAATAGCAGTGCATTTGGAAAGCAGTGACAGGATCGGACCAAGTCATCATGGATTTATGAAAGGGAAATCATGCTTGACGAATCTTCTGGAATTTTTTGAGGATGTAACTAGCAGAGTGGACAAGAGAGAACCAATGGATGTGGTGTATTTGGACTTTCAAAAGGCTTTTGACAAGGTCCCGCACAAGGGATTGGTGTGCAAAATCAAAACGCATGGTATTGGGGGTAATGTACTGATGTGGATAGAGAACAGGTTGGCAGACAGGAAGCAGAGAGTCAGGATAAACGGGTCCTTTTCAGAATGGCAGGCAGTGACTAGTGGGGTGCCGCAGGGCTCAGTGCTGGGTCCCCAGCTCTTTACAATATACATTAATGATTTAGATGAAGGAATTGAATGTAATATCTCCAAGTTTGCAGATGACACTAAACTGGGTGGCGGTGTGAGCTGTGAGGAGGGGGCTAAGAGGCTGCAGGGTGACTTGGACAGGTTAGGTGAGTGGGCAAATGCATGGCAGATGCAGTATAATGTGGATAAGTGTGAGGTTATCCGTTTTGGGGGCAAAAACACAAAGGCAGAATAATATCTGAATGGCAGCAGATTAGGAAAAGGGGAGATGCAACAAGACCTGGGTGTCATGGTTCATCAGTCACTGAAAGTGGGCATGCAGGTACAGCAGCCGGTGAAGAAGGCAAATGGTAGCAGTGGGTCTTACTGCAGTTCTATAGGGCCTTAGTGAGGCCTCACCTCGAATATTGTGTTCACTTTTGGTCTCCGAATCTGAGGAAGGACGTTCTTGCTATTGATGGAGTGCAGTGAAGGTTCACCAGACTGATTCCAGGGATGGCTGGTCTGTCATATGAGGAGAGACTGGATCAACTGGGCCTTTATTCACTGGAGTTTAGAAGGATGAGAGGGAATCTCATAGAAACGTATAAGATTCTGATGGGACTGGACAGGTTAGATGCGGGAAGAATGTTCCCGATGTTGGGGAAGTCCAGAACTGGAGACATAGTCTTAGGATAAGGGGTAGGCCATTTAGACTGAGATGAGGAGAAACTTCTTCACTCAGAGAGTTGTTAACCTATGGAATTCCTTACCGCAGAGAGTTGTTGATGCCAGTTCATTGGATATATTCAAGAGGGTGTTGGATGTGTCCCTTGTGGCTAGGGGGATCAAGGGGTATGGAGAGAGAGCAGGAAGGGGCTGCTGAGGGAATGATCAGCCATGATCTTGTTGAATGGCGGTACAGGCTCTAAGGGCCGAATGGCCTACTCCTGCACCTATTTTCTATGTTTCTATGTTTCTATCATCGGCGTGGCCCTGGACAACGTGGACCACTTCCCCTATCTCGGGAGCCTCCTATCAACAAGAGCAGGCATTAATGATGAGATCCAACACCGCCTCCAGCGCGTCGGTGCAGCCTTTGGCCACCTGAGGAAAAGTGTGTTTGAAGATCAGTCCCTCAATACTGTCACCAAGCTCATGGTCTACAGGGCCGTTGTAATACCCACCCTGCTGTATGGCTCAGAGACGTGGACCATGTACAGTAGACACCTCAAGTCGCTGGAGAAATACCAGCGATGTCTCCGCAAGATCCTGCAAATCCCATGGGAGGACAGACACACAAACATTAGTGTCCTCGTCCAGGCCAACATCCCCAGCATTGAAGCACTGACCACATTTGATCAGCTCTGCTGGGCAGGTCACATAGTTCGCATGCCAAACACGAGACTCCCAAAGCAAGCCCTCTACTCAGAACTCGTCCATGACAAGCGAGTCAAAGGCAGGCAGAGGAAACGTTACAAGGACACCCTCAAAGGCTCTCTGATAATGTGCGACATCCCCACTAACACCTGGGAGTCCTTGGCCATAGACCACCCTAAGTGGAGGAAGTGCATTCGGGAAGGCGCTGAGCTCCTCGAGTATCGTCGCCGAGAGCATGCAGAAATCAAGCGCAGGCAGCGGAAGGAGCGTGTGGCAAACCAGGCTTTCTGACCACCTTTTCCCTCAATGACTATCTGTCCCAGCTGTGACAGAAACTGTGATTCTCGTATTGGACTGTACAGCCACCTGAGAACTCATGCTAAGAGTGGAAGCAAGTCTTCCTCGATCCCGAGGGACTGCCAATGATTATGGTAAGAATGGTTAGTCATGAAAAGTGTGCCTGGATTTTTCTCACCTGCTCCATGTAATTCCTAGGTATCACATTGACTTGATGAGAAAACACCACCTAGCTAAAAGTATAGCAGTTTACATCCCAGTGCATTTTCTGTAATCAGGATCAGCAGTAGAAATGCCAGCCTTACATAATGGCAGGCACTTTACTTTAATCTGCCTTTGTTAGTTCTATACACCATTTCCTGCAGTTCTGGCGTGCAGGATGTCTGATTTAAAGAACACTTGAAATGGGAGTCCAGGATAGCATAGCAGCAGTAACTATCTAAAGGTACAGTAATAATTTAAAGGTAAGTGTATTTTAGCTATTCCCTATTTGTTTTTGTTTTTTTTTCTCACTTGGTACTTGGACCTTGTGCCAATGATGTAAATTGCTTATTTCCCTCCACCCCAGTCCCCCTATTGCCACCAATGGGTTTCCCAATGAGAATCTCCATATCTGATATGTCTGTAAGAAGAAGAGGGATGCCTAGCAGGTCAGGCTAAACAAGAGGTGATCTTTGCCCACCCTTGGATCTGCACACCTCCTCTTCCCAAAGATGTGGGACAGAGGACCTGAGGACACCACACAGATATGTGATACCTGGCTGCATGTATGGCTTCATTCTTCCCTGGTAGGACCCCAGTTACAGTATGTTATGCTTTCCCGACAGTATCTCTTACTCACCTTTACTGCATCTCATCTAGAAGCATCTGAATTTTGATCTCATTGAAACTTTGTGCTTTTCTTTACTGCCTCTTTGCCATGTTCAGCCCCCTTCTTTGGGTGTCTCTGCCAGGATCTCCATTTGATGACATGCTTTAAAAGTGACACAAAATTATACTTGAGCCATCCATTATAGCTACCCAACAGTCACTTCACTGTAACAAGCACTCATCCATTTATGTGCTGCTACCCCAGTCTGCTTTTGCAATCTGCACTCATTCTTGGCTTTTTAATGGCTGCCCTCCCCATTTCCAAGCTGTCCCAGTGCAATACTCCTTGGCTCCCAGTCCAGCAACGCCTTGATTTAAAAATTTTCATCATTTTCATAACTCTCCAAGGCCTCGCCCCCCCCTCCCTATCTCTGTAACCTCCAACAGCCCTACAACCCTTCGTGATCTCCGTGCTACTCCAATTTTGGCCTCTTGCATAGCCCCGATTTTTTTCACTCCATCCACTTGTGGTCGTGCGTTCAGCTGTCTAGGCTCTAAGCTTCTCAACTTCTCCTTCCTCTTTTAAGATGCTCTTTAAAACCTACCTCTTTCATCAAAGCTGTCCTAATATCTCCTAATGTCAGCTGTGGCTCAGTTGGAAGCACCTTCGCATCTGAGTCAAAAGGTTGTGGGTTCAAATCCTGCTCCAGGGACTTGAGCACACAACTCTAGGCTGGCACTCCAGTGCAATGCTGAGGCAGTGCTACACTGTCAGAGGTGCTGTCTTTCAGCCCAAATGTTAAATCGAGGCCCCGTCTGCTCTCTCAGGTGGCACTATTTCAAAGAAGAGCAGGGGAGTTATCCCCGGTGTCCTGGCCAATACTAAAACAGATTTTCTGGTCATTATCACATTGCTGTTTGTGGGAGCTTGCTCGAGCAAATTGGCTGCCACGTTTCCTACATTACAACAGTGCCTACACATCAACAAGTACATCATTGGCTGTAAAGCGCTTTGAGACGTCCGGTGGTCGTGAAAGGTGCTATATAAATGCAGTCTTTCTTATGTGGCTTGGTGTCACATTTTGTTTGATAATGCCCCTGTGAGCATCTTGAGATGTTTTACTACACTAAAGGCGCGATATAAAGGAAATTGATGTTGTTGTTAATCCGGGGTTGCTCAATTGGATGACGAATGGATATATACATGAGAAGAACATAAGAACGTAAGAAATAGGAACAGGAGTAGGCAAAACAGCCCCTCGAGCCTGCTCCGCCATTCAATAAGATCATGGCTGATTTGATCATGGACTCAGCTCCAATTCCCCGCCCGCTCCCCTTATCGTTTAAGAAACTGTCTATTTCTGTCTTAAATTTATTCAATGTCCCAGCTTCCACAGCTCACTGAGGCAGCGAATTCCACAGATTTGCAACCCTCTGAGAGAAGAAATTTCTCCTCATCTGTTTTAAATGGGCAGCCATTCTAAGATCATGCCCTCTTGTTCTAGTCTCTCCCATCAGTGGAAACATCCTCTCTGCATCCATCTTGTCAAGCCCCCTCATAATCTTATACATTTTGATAAGATCACCTGTCATTCTTCTGAATTCCAATGAGTAGAGGCCCAACCTCTTCAACCTTTCCTCATAAGTCAACACCCTCATCCCTGGAATCAACCTAGTGAACCTTCTCTGAACTGCCTCCAAAGCAAGTATATCCTTTCATAAATATGGAAACCAAAACTGCACGCAGTACTCCAGGTGTTGCCTAACCAATACCTTGTAGAGCTGTAGCAAGACTTCCCTGCTTTTATATTCCTTCCCCTTTGCAATAAAGGCCAAGATACCATTGGCCTTCCTGTTCACTTGCTGTACCTGCATACTATCCTTCTGTGCTTCATGCACAAGTACCCCCAGGTCCCACTGCACTGTGGCACTTTGCAATTTTTCTCCATTTAAATAATAACTTGCTCTTTGATTTTTTTTCTGCCAAAGTGCATGACCTCACACTTTCCAATATTATACTCGATCTTCCAAATTTTTGCCCACTCACTTAGCCTGTCTATGTCCTTTTGCAGATTTTTTGTGTCCTCCTCACACATTACTTTTCCTCCCACCTTTGTATTGTCAGCAAACTTGGCTACGTTACACTCAGTCCCTTCTTCTAAGTCGTTAATATAGATTGTAAAGAGTTGGGGTCCCAGCACTGATCCCTGCGGCACTCCACTAGTTATTGGTTGTCAACCAGAGAATGATTCATTTATCCTGACTCTCTGTTCTCTGTTAGTTAGCCAATCCTCTATCCATGCTAATATATTACCACCAACCCCGTGAACTTTTATCTTGTGCAGTAACCTTTTACGTGGAAACCTTGTCAAATGCCCTCGAAGTCCAAATACACCACATCCATCGGTGTCCTTTATCCACCCTGTTTGTTACATCCTCAAAGAACTCCAGCAAATTTGTCAAACATGATTTCCCCTTCATAAATCCATGCTGACTCTGCCTGACCGAATTTTGCTTTTGCAAATGTCCTGCTACTGCTTCTTTAATAATGGACTCCAACATTTTCCCAACCACAGATGTTAGGCTAACTGGTCTATAGTTTCCTGCTTTTTCTCTGCCTCCTTTTTTAAATAGGAGCGTTATATTTGCAGTTTTCCAATCTGCTGGGACCTACCCAGAATCCAAAGAATTTTGTTAAATTATAACCAATGCATCCACAATCCCTACTTCTTTTAAGACCCAAGATGCAAGCCATCAGGTCCAGGGGATTTATCCACCTTTAGTCCCATTATCTTACTGAGTACCACCTCCTTAGTGATTGTGATTGTGTTAAGTTCCTCCCCCGCTATAGCTCCTTAACTATCAACTGTTGGAATATTGTTAGTGCCCTCTACTGTAAAGACTGATACAAAATATTTGTTCAGAGTTTCTGCCATCTCCATGTTCCCCATTATTAATTCCCCGGTCTCGTCCTCTAAGGGACCAACATTTACTTTAGCCACTCCTTTCCTTTTTATATACCTATAGAAACTCTTGCTATCTGTTTTTATATTTTGTGTTAGCTTACTTTCATAGGGCCCAAGTTTCCACACGATAAAAAACGGGTGCCCCTCCGAGCTGGCCTGCTGTACCTGCATGCCTACTTTCAATGACTGATGTACCATGACACCCAGGTCTCGTTGCACCTCCCCTTTTCCTAATCTGTCACCATTCAGATAATAGTCTGTCTCTCTGTTTTTACCACCAAAGTGGATAACCTCACATTTATCCACATTATACTTCATCTGCCATGCATTTGCCCACTCACCTAACCTATCCAAGTCACTCTGCAGCCTCATAGCATCCTCCTCGCAGCTCACACTGTCACTCAACTTAGTGTCATCCGCAAATTTGGAGATACTACATTTAATCCCCTCGTCCAAATCATTAATGTACAATGTAAACAGCTGGGGCCCCAGCACAGAACCTTGCGGTACCCCACTAGTCACTGCCTGCCATTCTGAAAAGTACCCATTTACTCCTACTCTTTGCTTCCTGTCTGACAACCAGTTCTCAATCCATGTCAGCACACTACCCCCAATCCCATGTGCTTTAGCTTTGCACATTAATCTCTTGTGTGGGACTTTGTCGAAAGCCTTCTGAAAGTCCAAATATACCACATCAACTGGTTCTCCCTTGTCCACTCTACTGGAAACATCCTCAAAAAATTCCAGAAGATATGTCAAGCATGATTTCCCTTTCACAAATCCATGCTGACTTGGACCTATCATGTCACCTCTTTCCAAATGCGCTGCTATGACATCCTTAATAATTGTTTCCATCATTTTACCCACTATTGATGTCAGGCTTCATTAATCTTTTTCCCTTCACATATCTATAGAAGCTTTCGCAGTCAGTTTTTATGTCCCCTGCAAGCTTACTCTCATACTCTATTTTCCCCCTCCTAATTAAACCCATTAATGCAGTCGAGTGCTGTTTCCCTGTAAATTTCAAGGTCTTCTATTAAAAGATCCCCTTGGAATGAGTACTCATAACATGATTGAATGTCAAATTCAGATGGAGAGTGAGAAAGTTGGATCTCTAACCAATGTACTAAGCTTAAATAAAGGAGACTATGAAGGTACGAGGGCAGAGTTGGGTAAAGTGAACTGGGAAAATAGATTAAAGTGTAGAATGGTTGATGTACATTTAAGGAGATATTTCACAACTCTCAAGAAAAATATATTCCAGTGAGGAGGAAAGGGTGTAAGAGAAAAGATAGCCATCTGTGGCTAACTAAAGAAATAAAGGATGGTATCCGATTAAAAACAAGGGCATACAAAGTGGCCAAAACTAGTGGGAGGACAGAAGACTGGGAAGCTTTTAAAAGCCAGTAAAGAATGACTAAAAAAATGATTAAGGAAGGGAAGAAAGACTATGGGCCCAAGTTTCCACATGATTTGCGCCTGATTTTTAGGAGCAACTGGTGGAGAACAGACTACCTTAGAAATCGCAATTCTCCACATTTTTTTTTCTGCAGTTCTAGTCAGGTAGAACAGTTCTACTTTGGAACAGAATTTTTTCTTCAAAAGGGGGCGTGTCCGGCCACTGACGCCTGATTTCAAAGTTTCCACAGTGAAAACGTACTCCAAACTAAGTTAGAATGGAGCAAGTGAAGATTTTTGTAGAACTGAAAAAACCTGTTCTACACATTAAAAAATCAGGCGCAGGTTACAAATTGGGCGTCCAGAACGAGGTGGGGGGGAGGGGGGGAGGGAAGGGAAGTAATTAAATTCTACAATAAATCCTTATTTATACTTCTACAAATATTATACAAATAAATCCAACCTGAATAAACATTTATAAGCAAAGAAAAGATTAAATAAACCATCTTCCTACCTGTGTGAAGGCACGGAGAATGCTGCAGTCAGCCTGAGGCGCCCGTTCTTCCCGCGGCGGGGTGAGGAGGCGCCCGTTCTTCCCGCGGGGGGGGGAGGAGGCACCCGTTCTTCCCGCGGGGGGGGGGGGAGGAGGCACCCGTTCTTCCCGCGGGGGGGGAGGAGGCGCCCGTTCTTCCCGCGGGGGGGGGGAGGAGGCACCCGTTCTTCCCGCGGCGGGGTGAGGAGGCGCCCGTTCTTCCCGCGGGGGGGAGGAGGCGCACGTTCTTTCCCGTGGGGGGGGAGGAGGCGCACGTTCTTCCCGCGGCAGGGGGAGGAGGCGCCCGTTTTTCCTGCGGGGGGGGTAGGAGGCACACGTTCTTTCCCGTGGCGGGGGGGAGGCGCCCGTTCTTCCTGCGGGGGGGGTAGGAGGCACACGTTCTTTCCCGTGGCGGGGGGGAGGCGCCCGTTCTTCCCGTGGCGGGGGGGAGGCGCCCGTTCTTCCTGCGGGGGGGGTAGGAGGCACACGTTCTTTCCCGTGGCGGGGGGGAGGCGCCCGTTCTTCCCGCGGAGGGGGGGGGAAGGAGACAGTGAGAAGGCTGCAAGTGCTGATGTGCTGATGGCAATGTGCTTTTATTAAAAAAATGTTCAAAAATTAAACAGCTACAAAGAACTACAAAAATGGGCGAGTGCCAATGTTTTTTTCACACTGCGTGTGCGCGAACGCTCCAACGCGCACGCACAGCATTGCCGGCAGGAAAAAAACTAATTTAAATAGTACCCGCCCCCTCCCACTTACAAAATCGGCGATGAGGCTGCAGAGTGACTTGGATAGGTTAGGTGAGTGGGCAAATGCACGGCAGATGAAGTATAATGTGGATAAATGTGAGGTTATCCACTTTGGTGGTAAAAACAGAGAGACAGACTATTATCTGAATGGTAACAGATTCGTAAAAGGGGAGGTGCAACGAGACCTGGGTGTCATGGTACATCAGTCATTGAAAGTAGGCATGCAGGTACAGCAGGCGGTTAAGAAAACAAATGGCATATTGGCCTTCATAGCGAGATGATTTGAGTATAGGAACAGGGAGGTCTTGCTGCAGTTGTACAGGGCCTTGGTGAGACCACACCTTGAGTATTGTGTGCAGGTCTGGTCTCCAAATGTGAGGAAGGACATTCTTGCTATTGAGGGAGTGCAGCGAAGGTTCACCAGACTGATTCTCGAGATGGCAGGCCTGACATATGAAGAAAGACTGGATCGACTCGGCTTATATTCACTGGAATTTAGAAGAATGAGAGGGGATCTCATAGAAGCATATAAAATTCTGATCGGACTGGACACGTTAGATGTGGGAAGAATGTTCCCGATGTTGGGGAAGTCCAGACCAGGGGGTCACAGTCTAAGGATAAGGGGTAAGCCATATAGGACCGAGATGAGGAGAAGCTTTTTCACCCAGAGAGTGGTGAACCTGTGGAATTCTCTACCACAGAAAGAAGTTGAGTCCAGTTTGTTCGATATATTCAAAAGGAAGCTAGATGAGGCCCTTATGACTAAAGATACTAATTTCACCGCAAATGTTTTGCGGATCTCTGCTAGTTACATTTAAAATCTTCTTAATTTTATGTATTACCTATACACACACCTTTTATTTGTACCAATTATTGATACAAAAGTCTATAGATTTGTGACGAAAGCACCAATAACTTCCCAATTCATGTACTTTTTAAAATTATGTTCTTGATCGCTTTTGTAGATGGAGTCATATTACTTAATGATAATTTTATTTAAATATTTCTTTGTCACTCATCTATAACTTTTATTATATTATTATACAGTAAAGATTCAATCCTCACGGTGTTGGATTGAACTTAAAATTTAATGTGGCCAGGATCCCGGCTGAAAACGCATCATGAATGACCTTCTGCCGTAAAGTGTAGCCGTCCTTAGCAACAGCATGGCAACGCTCGATTCCCAGAGGTTAAGGGTCATCATGACACGCGCAGAAGAGGAGACATAGAGAGAGGGAGCTCAGAGGGACTGTAAGCATGTGTGGTTGTGGTGTGTGCTTGTTTGGCTGTTGTGAGATGCACGAAGGAGATTCACTAGCAACAAAAAGCCTACTAAGCACCAAGAACATAGTTGGCACCGAGTTTTTGTCCAACAAATAACATATAACATAGAAGTGATGGAGGAGGCCCTGGAGCTGGTAGCCAGGAACACTGGTGGCAGAGGGCTCCCAGTGGTCCCGGAGTGCAGCACTGCCCCCAAGGTGCGGCACCCCCATTGCCAACCACACATGAGAGCCAGCAGCAACATCTTGCTTATGGCTCGGAGCACGATCCCACCGCGGGACTGTCCTGTCCTGTATCCGTCCAAGCAGCATGTCGGCCATCACCCCCCACCTCCAATGAAGCATCACCTGAGTACCTCCTCGGCCAGGTGGCTTGGAGTCAGGAGGGGAAGGGGAGGGGGTAGAGGTGTGGAGGAGAAGCTGGGGGAGGAAGGTGGGGGGTGGGGGAAAGGGTTGGTTTGACAGAAATACTGATGATTTCAGACAAATATTCGGTTTAAATGTTTTTTATTCAACAAAATCTTGCAGCACATTGGCTCAGATTGCTACACCATTACACACTAATGATTCCTTTACATCAAAAGGTATAATCACACTTAACTTCAATCAAATTAGACTTTAACTGTCACCAAGGTGATGCTCACCATTGAAGTATGACCTGCACACCCAGCATTGTGTCAGCCTTGTAAATAACACCAAAGTTCTTTAGGCAAAGTGATCATTGATGAGCTCCTGACGTAAGGCTCTTGCAGCTATCATGCCACCATTGGCCCTTACATGTGGTCTACAGGGGGGCGGGGGCATGGCTTCAGCATCAGCCTGATTGTCTGGGTCGATGTAAGCATCCGCCTCCTCGTCCTCCTCTTCCTCTCTCTGGTGAGGTGGACTGTCAGACTCATCAGGCAATTCTTGTCCCCTCCTGATAGCCAAGTTGTGTAGCATGGAGCACACCACCACGAATTGAGCTACCTGCTCAGGGTGGTATTGGAGCTCGCCTCCTGAGTGGTCCAGGCATCTAAAGCGCTGCTTCAGCAATCCAATGGTTTTCTCCACGATATTGCGTGTTGCTATGTGGCTCTCGTATCGCCTCTTGGCCTCGGTGTGGATGTCACACAGGGGTGTCATCAGCCAGGTGGCGAGGTCATATCCTTTGTCCCCAAGCATCCAGTATTGACGTTGTTGCTCATTGTTAAACAAGTCAGGTACAGATCATGGATGCTGCCCGGAAATTGAGCATTCACTGCCAGTATTATTTGCTGGTGGTCGACAACCAGTTGGACATTCAGGGAGTGGAATCCCTTGTGGTTCCTGAACACCTCAGCATCCTGAAAAGGAGCCCGCATCGCGATGTGCATACAGTCTGTTGCTCCCTGCAATTTGGGGAAGTTTGCAATTCTGGAGAATCCTAGAGCCCTCTCACTCTGTGCCTCCCTGGTCATAGGGAAGCTGATCAAGTTCCTCCTGCATAAGTACAGGGCTTCAGTGACCTGTCTAATGCAGTGATGTGTGACATGCTGAGAAAGTCCGCAAATGTCACCAGCTGTGGCCTGAAAAGAACCCGAGGCGTAGAATGACAGTGCCGCGGTGACTTTGACCTCGACGGACAGTGCAGTTCTGATGGTGCTGGCAGGCTGCAGATCTGCCCTTATCAGCTGGCATACTCAGTGATAACCTCTTTGTGGAAGCGCAGTCTCCAAAGGCAGATGGTGTCGGGCAAGTTGAGGTAAGAATGCTTCTCTTTGTACTTGCTTGGGGTGTAATGTCTGTCACTTCGTATATTGGGCACATAATGCAGTGGAGTGTTTCTTTGGCGATGTCGAGTCTGCTGCATGTACTTGGTCACCAAGAGAGGGTGAGAAAGGACATCCCCATTGCAGTAGCTCTCTGTTTGCAACAATTGCTCACAAACAAGGAATGTCCCAATGAACACACCTCTTCAATTACAATCAGTCACAGTGTGGTCAAGATGTTTTTGGAGATGTTCACTTCAACTCCAATGACCTGCAGAGTACATCCGAACTCCGCCGATGTTGAAGCACAGCAGCCTTTTAAAGGACGCGACATGTGATCTACAATATGGCGTCCATAATGCTGTGATTCATTCCGGTTAGTTCCACTTTTTGTGGGCGTTTTTTTGGGTGAGCGATATTGTGGGCGATATGTGTGCGAGGTGGTGAAATTGACGATGGGCAATCTCCATGGCCGATAATTTGGGTAAATATGCTCTTTACAACAAAAAACAGTGGCCGGGCGTTAATATTGAATCTCGGCGTTAACTCCGTGTGGAAAGTAACGCTAGGCGATATTATGGACGTTGAATCGCCAATTCTGCTGATTCCGCCCAAAAACGTGGGCGGGCAGTAATATTTTTTCTCGGCGTTAATGACATGGGGAAAGTAACGCTCGGCGATAAGTTTCCGAAAAATGCCCACCAGTTTCCATGTTGTGCCAAAATGGGCGATATATGGGCGTTATACGTCATTTCAGCGGTAAAATGGACGTTAAGTGGGCATTAAGCAGGCAAATAAAGTGGAGGTTCTAGCCCATAAACTTTCCTTTGTGAGGCCAGGAGGAGCAGAAATGCTCCCATGGGCCCCACAAATAAAGTCTGGGCTTCTACTTCCCGGCCCCGAACCCTTCCACCTGCACAATTTTAGCAACCCCACTCCACAGTAACTTACCTTAGTGTCAGTGGACGTCCCCTCGCCCTGAAAATGTGACCTGCTCAAAGTGGGCCAACTGCCTCTTGCTTTTGGGCAGGCAGCTGGCCAATGGGATATAAATGAAGGTCGGGAATCAAAATGTCACAGATCTCATACTGATGGTGTTGGGTGGGTTTGGCACTCATGCATCAAACAGAATTTTAGCAGGAAAGATGGCGGCAGAGTGGGGGAACAAGGATGAAAATTTTGACCTTAATAAATTGGAGGACTGGGAGTCACTGCAGCTGACCAAGTATGAGGGTGAAAGTGAGTGCAACTTAGTGCAACAGGATTTGTGTGTCTGTCTGGACTTGTTTGGAAATGGCGGAGTTTATGTTGGGTGGAGGATAGGAAGCTATGAAGACAGCTGAGTTTGGAGGTAAAATAGTTTTAGTGGCAGAAGGGGCTGAAATAAGGACAGATTGAAGTAAGGTGTCTGGTGATGGACAGGATGTGGGTTTAAAGCTCACTTAGTATCAAATTTAGTCAATTTTCTCCAAGTGGCATTCTTATACTTATAAGAACTGTGTTGAAACTAGGCAAACTTATTTCACAAAATCTTGAAAAAATTGATATAAGTATTGAACCTTTCTGATAGCAATACTTAGATGTCTATGCCCTTTCATGGGGAATAAGTGGAAAATCTATCCTTGGTTTTCAAAGTAATTTTTACACTTTGAATTATTCATATTTATTTATACTGAAAGTAGATTTGAAGTGTCAAGTCATATATGCAAATATCCAAATCTTAACATGATTTTTAAAAAAACTTTGCAAATACTCTGTTTGGAATGCAGTATTTTGTATATAGAAGTTTTATTTTTCTCTACAGTTTACCATACCTCAGAACAACTCTTCTGCTTAACCTGACAAAGACATGCCCAAGAGCTTCAGATTCTCCATTCAAAGTCAGGATTTAAAAACAAGCCTCAGGGTTGTCATGGATCCTACGACCCCAGCAAAACATTCGAGTGGTTAATGTGGCCCAGTGAAGTACTTCCAATCAGTGTTTTCAGATGGTCTAAAATCCTGTTTGTTATCATTTATTGGTTCTGACTGAGCTCATGGAAACTCAGGCCTATAACCATTGGACTTCTAATTGGTGTCAGCAGTATTCGCTTTTCTAAATTAAATGATGGAAATTTAGAACGGTATTGTGAGATTTCCAATTGGCCTCTCTACTGAAAAAATGTCTTTTCTGCTTAAACTGATCATTTATCTACAGTTAAATATTCTCAATGCTGTACATGTGAAAATTCAGAGGGGTCGAAATTGCCCCTCCCAATAAGGCCGCTGGCCGCCTGTAAACAGCAGCCACGGTGCGGCGCGAAATGGCAGCCGAGTCTCCGCGGACTGGCCAACGTTCGCGCCATTGCCCTCGTGGGTTGTTGCTCTGTGTGGAGATCCGCCCCGCTCCCCCCACTTCCGCCCCGCTCCTGCAGATGCGTCGTTAACGACGTCATCGGGGCGCGCACTGCAACAGCCCCAATGCGGAAGGTAAATTCAGCTCAAAAAGTAAATTCAGCTCAAAGAGTCTTCTGTCGGTGCCAACAACAGGTTTTTGGATCGGTTCACAGTGCTTGCTCAAGACCACCTTTAAAGGCATGTTGCGTGTAGCAGCATTCATGTCGCCGAGACTTTTTCGGACTTTTCCAAACTTTGCCAGTTGCCTTGTTCACAGCAGGATTGAGTGATAGTGGGCTAGGCTCCTCAATCTCTACAACAGAGAGGATTTTTTTTGGACTTTTCCAAAGTTTGCGAGTTGCCTTGAGTGATAGTAGAGCAGGATCTTCAATCTCGACAACAAAGAGCCGTGATTCTGGAGGCTCTACTTGCGGAGGACATCTAAGTGGGGTCAGTGCTGGCAGCAGAACACCTCCTACACATTGTGCATGGCAGGGAGGCACGCAGGAGAAGGCAGCGCTGTCTCCAATGGATCCAGAGGTAATGGGCAAGGGATGCAGCACACATGGCTGCTGAACATGCAGAAGGCCATGGAGATGGCAACAGACCTGAACCCAGAGAGGTGCCCCAGGAAGGACCTCAGGAAGGGCCTGCCATCAGCAGGAGCGTCAGGTCCGCTGACCTCCCGCACCAGATAGTGGGCGAGATGGACCGAAGGCAATATGCACAGGAGGCAGATGCTTGCCAGCAGCAGGCTGCAGAGGGTGAGGACCAGCACAAACAAGAGGGAGAAGGCAATGAAGCAGTGGCATACAACATAGACATGAGGGCAGAAGGCCCTATCGTCAAAGGATCTATAGGTAGCAATTCTCATACATAGACCTGACGGATGACCAGTGTCTCCAGGGACTGCGATTCTGGAAGGAAATTGTGACGGAGCTGTGCAACCTCCTGCAGCCAGACCTGCAGCGTCAACAAGGTTAAGAACAGCTCTGACTGTCACATCAAAGGTCATTATTGCCCTCAATTTCTATGCGACTGGATCTTTTCAAGCTGCAACAGTAGACATCTCGAACATCTCCCAGTTTGCCGTGCATTGCTCCATCTGTCAGGTCACAGATGCTCTCTATAAGAGGAGGAGGGACTTCATCTCCTTCCCGATGAGCAGGGAGAAGCAGCTGGAGTGGCAGATCAGGTTTGTGAGGATTGCGGCCTTCCCCAGGGTTCAGGGCACCATAGACTGCGCCCACATCACATTGAGGGCGCCACAGAACAATCTCGAGATCTTCAGAAACCGCAAAGGATTCCACTCCCTCAATGTCCAGCTTGTGTGCGACCACCACCGCAAAATCATGGCAGTTGATGCCAGGTACCCTGGCAGCAGCCACGATTATTTCATCCTGCGCCAGACTGTGCCAGGTGTCTTTGCTGGCTCAAACCAAGATTGCGGCTGGCTCCTTGGAGACAAGGGCTACCCACTGTGCACTTAGTCCCCTTCGCAACCCCAGGACTGCTGCGCAACAAGCCTACAATGACTCTCATTCAGCCACCAGGTGCATCATTGAGCACACGATCGGAATCCTTAAACAGAGGTTCTGTTGCCTGGATCGCTCAGAAGGAGCGTTGCAGTACTCACCTGAGCAGGTTTCCCTATTCGTGGTCATCTGCTGCATGCTTCACAACCTGACAATCATGAGAGCACAACCATTGGAGGACGAGGCAGCAGTACCACCTGAGGAGGAGGACCAGGAGGAGGAGGCACAGGAGCACGACACACAGGAGGAGGAGGAGGCTCAGGAGGAGGAGCAGGATACTGGTGGGCACCCACCCAGGAGGCGCCGTCGCCATCTGGACTTTGCAAGTGAAGTACTAAACTGTCTCATTGCTGTTTGTTTCCGCTGAGTTCATGCCCACTTTACCCTTCATCTGTGCATTTCCATGGTAACCCAATGAGCCCTTTCACACAGCTTTGCCTACAATGAAATGAGAGACCGCACAGATATTCAAACCCAAAATAAAAATTTATTACACCACAAATAATGGATACGCAGAACATACACATTCTCAATTCTCACCCTTGTGCATTTCTTTATAACCGCTCTTACTCATGCCTATTTTGGAACTATACCGCAGTGTCTCCCCTGTGGCTGCATCATGGCTCTGGGAAGGTTGCTGTGTTTCAGGTGTAGAACCATCTCAGACGCCCTCAACCAGCTCTGGCTCTGGAAGGGCCGACTGCAGACTGGGCCACATCCTCCTTGGCGCCTTCAGTTGGAATTGGCTGGGGCAATTCCATGCTTGGCAGCAATGGCGGAGTAGCAGGTCTCGGTTCAGGACTGCTGTGATCCTGAGTGAGCGCATCAGGATCCTGGTCCGAGGAGCCAGTGCCACTCCCCCGGGGCAGCACCTCACCATCCCCATCAATCTGCTGGAGCACAGGTCGATGGGGTGGCATGACACCGGAAGGTCCCCCATGGACCGTGGTGGACCCAGCCACGATGGCAGCAGTCAAATCTCGCGTGGCATCCAGCTGAGACTGCATGAGAGCAGACACGGTCTCGATGCCACCAGAGATGACAGCAGTAAGACACTCCGTGGCCTGTTGCCCAGGGTGCAAGAGAACATTCTGAACTTCCAGGGCAGCGGCCATCCTCTCCAAAGCAGCACTTAGACGTTCGCTCCCTTGTGCCTGTGCTCTAATGGCAGCTGCCACATCACCCACGGCACGTTGCATCACAGCTGGATCTGCACGGTCGCTCTGGGAGTCCATCATCTGCACACTGGCAATGATGGGCTCCATGGTGTGCGCAGAGCTGTTCACAATGTGGGAGGTAGACTCCTCCGCGCTCCTGACCACTTGCGACAGGTTCTCGGCACCTTTGCCATTGCCCCCAACATCTGGGATTACATGGCCTCCACCCTTCTTTCATAAGCCCCAACATCGATGGGCTCGTCTGAATCCTCTGCAACAGAACTCACATGTGAACTCGCCCCCCGGAGAGATGGCACCCGAGGTTGTCTTTGCCATTGAACAAGCTGCAGCCCGCTAGGCCCCGGTGCATCACCCAGTGCAGACCCCTCTGCTAATTCTAACTGTCCTGACCACGTTCTCCCGGTATCTGAGCCGGCGGTGCGAGTGTAGGAAGCAGACACGATGCTGGCAGCAGTGTCCCCCTCTTCCTCGGCCTCATCGGACATGTCGGCAATATCTGGAATGGCCTCAAGGGTGTCCTCCGGACTTTGTCTCCCAGTCGTCTCAAGGGTCTTGGTGTCACTATGTCACACTCGGGGTCTCATCTGCAATCATAAGTGGCACAAGGGGACCCGTGAGGGTGAGGTAGGGCATTGCACCATGCAGCCAGCAACTTGCACACAATCATAAGCAATTGTGTGGTAGGCGCTTGGACTTTCAGGGAGAGATGGCATTAACGGAAGGCCTTCACTTACCAATGCTGCGCCCTGCGAGATCCACATCACCGGCGGCCACAGAGAAGACAACATGTGGGCCCACTAGCCACTGCACCCTTTCTTCAATATGAGTCAGCTGCTGGATATCTAGCTCACCCCCACCAGTCCTTTGTTGCTCCAAATTGTTGTGAGATACCTTAGCCTGCAAAGCAAAGAAGGGTTGCTGAGTAGCAGTGACATGAGGCCTCAGCAATTAGTGCAAGTGTGGGTCCATTACATGCAGGTGTAACTCTGACATGAAAGGGAGCCTCCACTGCGAGTATGCACACATTCTATATATACATGCCTCAGCAATCAAATGGTGCTTCAATTACTTTATAGTGAAGGTAGATGGAAGGTGAGGAATTGGGGGAACATGTACTCACTTTCATCAGTCGAATGATGTCGTTCAGCCTTTTGCGGCATTGGGTGGCGGTGCGGTCATGCATGGAGGTCCCCAAGACCTCCACAACGCTCTCTCTCCAGGCATTCACAAACACGGTGCAAGTCGGTCTGTCTATGTTGGGATATAGAACGCGCCTCCTTCCCTCCACAGCTTTGACCAGGGTCTTGAGTTCGACATCAGAAAAGTGGCTGGCCCTCCTTAGACCTCTGGCATTAGTCATACCTTCGCAAGCTACTGAGACAAACTCAGTGCTCAGGGCCTCGCTGCAAACCCTGCCCTTTAAGAAGGCCAGAGAGCAGCTGGCTCATTATGAGTAAATCGGCAACAACTGAATTTTGCGGGCCAATCGGCCACTCTGCACCCACACCGCTGAAAACAGTCCATTTCCGCCACCAATACCGCACCGCTCCTTTATTCAAGCAAAAATGCTGAATTTCCCTCTGATGGCCACCGCACTGTGGCGGTAATGACCGGCAAAAAGCGGTAGGTGTGCCTCGTTTCGGGTGGTGGGCAATTTCAGCCCCAGAGAAACCGACTTGAGACAAACAAAAGTACAAAATGCTATATAATTAATACACATTTTGTATGGTACTTTGGTGATATACAACGCCTTAAAGCACAGGTCCAACATCACTCATTGGCAATACAATTGAATTTGGTTTAAAAATGCGACCTATTTTAATAAACATCCCTCTTTAAAAATAAGCACAGCTCCATCGATGATGAGCTTTGTGCACTGGGTGTGGCCTCTAGAGGGAGAAAAATGGGAGTTTCCTGGGTATATTTATTTGCATATTGGTGCAAGCATTGGTGTGAAACTGGTGCAAATTACTGAACCCAACAGGAAACTACTGTGCAGCCTTTTAAATGCACTGATCAGTCTGAGTTATTCAACAGCATACTGGGGGACAAGAAGGTAAGGCAGAAACACGGCTTGGCTTTTTCATTTCACTCTCTAATTACTTCACTGGACATCTTGACAACATTTTGGTTAGAATTATGAATATTCAACTGCCGTCTGTACCCAGAGGAGAAGAGTGCACAACTTCACTCCTTCAGGTCTCCAGATAGTCACGGAGGGCATTAAAGCCAGATGAATAGACTTTTGGATATGTGTTCCACCAAGTCACACAGAATTATCATGCAGAACAGAAATTCCAAATCTTCACCAGGGCAGGCAAGGCAACACACACACACCTCTCCCTTTTCTTCTTTGCCCACCATGGGCACCAGCACATTCTCCACTCTCTAAAAGCAACACTTCCACAACTAACCTTCACAGTGCTCTCTGATTAAGGGCACCTTCAACTCCCATTCCTGCACAATGGCTACACAGCTTCACTAACAACTATCTTGAACAACCCTAAAACTCCTTCCTACACTTTAACACCCTCATACCCCCACATCTCTTAATTTACCTCTCCCATGCCACTTGTCACTAATTCCTTAACTGCCACCCTTACACTCATTTACTTATCTCTTTGAAGGAGAAATGAGCATTCAAAGCCCACCAATGGCAGGCCAACAAGGGGATTCCCATCTTTCAACCTCTCACCCACTCCGAGCACAAGTACATGTAAATTGTAGGAGGCACTCAGATCTTTATATGGGAGATGGTGAGCTCAGCACATCTTGCTGGTGCCAGGTTACGGATTGAGGAACTGCACTGACACCCCAGCATCACTGTGAAGCACCACATTGCCACAACCTTCCACCCCCTTCCCTGTCTCCTTAATACCAAGGGATGGTGCTCAACCACAGAAATAGGGGGCACAGGAGCATGAAGATGATGGTGAAGAGGATGATAAGGACTGAGCTGCATTTTATTGTCTCTTGAACATTCGTGAACACTCTTAGTTCAACGTAACTCTATTTATTTGTGAGATCTTAGACAGCCATGTGGAGCCTAAGATGGCATTCCTTCACAGACCTTCTCTCTCCCTTCACCTCCTAGCTAGAGGGTGCTATACTTTATATCGAACTCCTAGCTAGAAGGTGCTATACATTATCTCATTACACTTTATTTTCAAAAGAAACAAAAATGAATTAAAGTTAGCTTCAATATAAACAGGTAGTTAACTTCTTATGAATACATGTATTAAACAACGACAAGTTTAACAAACAACAACAAAACTATTGTCTTATTAATTCTTTATCCAAGTGTCCAGTGTCCATGATTGCTTATTTCTGTACATAGTGCTCCAGGTATTTTGGTGTTGTGCAAGTTCTGTTGCTTCACCTCAAACTGGTTGTTTCAATGGTGTTCTGTGCACTGATCGCTTTAGTCCCTTTATCAGTGCTCTGAGGGGAAATATCAGGCAACATATCCCTGTTTTCACATGTTGTCGTTGAAGTGCTGTTTTGCATGTTAGTTGGCTATGTAGTCAGCGGATCGGGTGTGGGTGTCACAGAGATCTCTGGAGTTTCGATGAATGTCTCAGTGCTCTTTCTCAGATGATTCCTATTTCTGCGATACTCACAGCCATTAATGACTTGATATGAACGAATGTCGACTTGTTTCTGAACCTGAGCTTTTTGCCACTCTTTGCTTTATCGCGTTTGTTTGATCCTCATTATTTCTCCTTCCTGAAGTGTAGGAAGTGCTGTAGCACCTCTGTTGTAGTAATGTGCTTGTTTGGCATGGTTCCTTTCTTTGTTGCTGATGATGTCGTGTATGATTCTTGGTTTGAGTAGTTCATTTGCGATTGGGATGTTTGCCTTTGTGCGGGCGACCGAGTAAGTGTTGTGCTGGTGAACTATCAAGGCCTTCAGTTGGTATGTTTTGCCAGATGAGAAGGTTCATGTAGAAGTCATCATGGTCTTTCTTTGTCTTCTTGATTAACCGTTTACGAGCTTAACCGCGTTCTCAACCTTTCCATTCCTTTGTGGATATTCTGGTGAGCTTGTTGCGTGATCGAATCCATATTCTGTGGCAAAGTTTGTGAACTGTTGTGAGTTGAAGGGAGGTCCATTGTCGGATTGAACCTTATCTGGAATACCATGGTTAGAGAAGTGTTTCTTGAGGTGTTTGATGATGACAGTGGCATCTTTCTTTCCATGAAAATTGTCTATCTCAAAATAGTCTGAGTAGTAATCCACTGTGCATAAGTAATCTTTCCCATTGAGTGTGAATATGTCACAACCAATCTTTTCCCACGGTCTCTGAGGGAGGTCGTGACTTATCAATGGTTCTTTTGTCTGGCTCGATTGATAGGAGTTACATGTTTCACACTTTGAAACCTAGGGCTCGATTTTCCACTTTTTTTGGATGCTTAACGCCCACTTAACGTCCATTTTACCACTAAAATGACGAATAACGCCCATATATCACCCATTTAGCCACAAAATGGAAACTGGCGGGAATTTTTCAGAAACTTATCGCCGAGTGTTACTTTCCCCACAGGCGTAACGCCGGGAAAAAATAATACCGCCCGCCCACTTTTTTGGGGCGGAATCATCAAAATAGGCAAAATCAATGCCCATAATATCACCCAGCGTTACTTTCCGCACGGAATTAACGCCGAGATTCAATAATACTGCCCGCCCATTTTTTTTGTCATAAAGCTCACATTTGCCGAAACCAACACCCAGGAGATCGCCCATCATCACTTTCACCACCTCGCACACATATCGCCCACAATATCGCTCACCCAAAATACTGTCCGGAAAAAATAGAACTAACCAGAACTAATCACAGCGTTATGGACGCCATGTTCTACATCACATGTCGCATCCTTTAAAAGGCTGCTCTGCTTCAACCTCGGGGGAGTTTCGATGTACATTGGAGATGTTTGGAGGTGATGTGAACATCTGTACCAACATCTTGACCTTACTGTGACCGATTGGAACTTAATACGTGTCTTCATCGGGACATTCATTGTTTGTGACCAATCGGTGGAAAACAGAGAGCTATTGCAATGGGGCCTCTCCTTTCTCACTCTTTCTTGATGACCAATTACATGCTGCAGACTCGAGATGGAAGGTAGGCTCCACAGCATTATGTGCCTAATGTAAGACATGCCAGTCTGATGAGGAGGACCAGACGTTACACCCCCCACAAGTACAGGAACAAGCGGTCTTACCTCGACTTGCCTGACACCATCTGCCTTCAGAGACTGCGCTTCCACAAAGAGGTTATCACTGAGGTATGTCAGCTCATAAGGGCAGATCTGCAGCCTGCCAGCATCATCAGTACTGCACTGTCCGTCGAGGTCAAAGTCACCGCGGCACTGTTGTTTTACGCGTCGGGTTCTTTTCAGGCCACAGCTGGAGACATTTGCGGTGTGTCTCAGCATGCCACACATTATTGCATTAGACAGGTCACTGAAGCCCTGTACACATGCAGGAGGGACTTGATCAGCTTCCCTATGACCAGGGAAGCACAGACTGAGAGGGCTCTAGGATTCCCCAAGGTGCAGGGAGCAATAGACTGTATGCACATCGCGATGTGGGCACCTTTTCAGGATGCAGAGATTTTCAGGAACCGCAAGAGATTCCACTCCCTGAATGTCCAACTCATTGTCGACCACCAGCAAATTATAATGGCAGTGAATACTAAATTTCCGGGCAGCATTCATGATGCTCACATCCTGTGTGAGAGCACTGTAGCTGACTTGTTTAACAATCAGCCACAAGGTCAATGCTGGATGCTTGGTGACAAAGGATATAGCCTCACCACCTGGCTGATGATACCCCTGCATGACACCCACGCAGAAGCCGAGAGGCGATACAACTAGAGCCACAGAGCAACTCGTAATGTCATGGAGAAAACTATTGGAGTGCTTAAACAGCGCTTTAGATGCCTGGACCACTCAGGAGGCAAGCTCCAATACCACCCTGAGCAGGTAGCTCAATTTGTGGTGGTGTGTTCCATGCGGCACAACTGGGCTATCAGGAGGGGCCAAGAATTTCCTGAAGAGTCTGACAGTCCACCTCACCAGAGAGAGGAAGAAGAGGATGAGGAGGTGGATGTTGACATTGGCCCAGATAATCAGGCTGATGCTGAAACCATGCTCCTGCCCCCCTGTAGACCACATGAAAGGACCCATGGTGTCATGATAGCTGCAAGAGCTTTAGTCAGGAGCTCATCAATGATCACTTTGCCTGAAAGAACGTTGGTGTTATTTACAAGGCTGATACACTGCTGGGTCTGCAGGTCATACATCAATGGTGGGCATGATCTTGGTGAGAGTTAAAGTTTAATTTGATTGAAGTTAAGTGTTATTATACCCTTTGATGTTAAGGAATTATCAGCGTGTAGTGGTGCAGCTATCTGAGTCAATGCGCAACAAGGTTTTGTTAAATAAAAAACATTTAAATTGGACATTTGTCTGAAATCATCAGTATTTCTGTAAAAAAAAACCTTCCCCCCCACCCCCCTCACCCCCGCTTCTCCACTCCTCCCCACCTCTACCCCTTCCCCTTCCCTTCCTGACTCCAAGCTGAGGAGCTCCTTAGGCGCTGCTTCATTGGGGGGGAATGACGGCCGAAACACTGCTTGGATGGATATGGGAGAGGTCCTGAGGTGGGAACGTGCTCTGAGCCAGAAGAAAGATGTTGCTCCTGGCTCTCATGTGTTGTTGGCAATGGGGGTGCCGCACCTTGGGGTGCAGTGCCGCACTCCGGGACCACTGGGAGCCCTCTGCCACCAGTGTTCCTGGCTACCAGGTCCTGAGTCTCCACCACCCCTTCCATATCATATCTTATTTGTTGGACAAAAACTCGGTGCCAACTATGCTCTTGGTGCTTAGTAGGATTTTTGCTGCTGGTGAATCTCCGTTGTTCCTCCCACAACAGCCAGACAAGCACACACCACAGCCACACACGCTTTCAGTGAGCTCCCTCTTTCTCTGTCTCCTCTTCTGCGCATGTCATGATGACCCTTGACCTCCTGAATCACGGGAATCGAGTGTTGCCATGCCGTTGCTAAGGACGGCGACACTTTACGGCAGAAGGTCAAAACAAATTAACGCTACCGCCCATTTGATATCGCTCGCGGTAACGCCCAATTTCAAAACTGGAGACAAGGTGTTTTGAGAATGGGCAAGAAGCCGGCGATCTGGAAACCCTTTTTTAACACCCACGCTGGAAATAACCCCCATTTTTGGGTGATAAGCACAAAAGTGGAGGTTCTAGCTCCATATCTTGTTGAGTAAGCCGTTGCAAAGGTTCACTGAAGTCTGAAAGATCTGGCAAGAATTTTGCGAGTTAATTTGTCATGCTGACAAATCGTTATACACCTGCCACATCCTGTGGTTTCTGCATTTTGTTGATTGCGACCACTTTGCTTGGATCGGCTTTGAGTCCATCAGTAGACAGTATGTGTCCCATGTATTTCACTTGGGAGCTCTTGTAATCGAACTTATCGAAGTCTAGTTTGATGCTTCGTTCTCTGCACCTCTACATGAATTTGAGTAAGTTTGCATCATGATTGTGATTGGCCTCTTTATCGCATCCAGTGATCAAGATATCATCTGCGATCTTGTAGACTCTACCTAGACCCTCGAGGTTCTGGTCTAGCTTCTGCTGGAAGACTTCCGGGGCAGGACTGATGCCAAATGGCATTCTACTATATCGATATCGTCCTCATGGAATCTGAAAGGAGGTTGTGAGGTCGGAGGACTCTGTGTCTAGTTCATATTGCAAGAAGCCCTCCTTGCAGTCTGCTTTAGTGATGAGCTTTACATTTGACATCTGTGATAAGATGTCATCGATCACAGGAAGTGGATAGTGTCCACGTTTCAGGGCATTGTTCAGATGTTGAGGGTCGATACATACTCGTATCTTTCCATTTGTTTTTTGTGCAGTCACTAGACTGGATACCCAGTCCCTCAGTTCAACCACTTTCGTGATGATTTGTCGTTTTTCCAAACGATCGAGTTCCTGTTTTAGCATTTGTTGGATTGCTATTGGCACCAGTCTGGGTGGCATTACAGCTGGTGTCGCTGATTCATTAAGTTCAAGGTGAACTGTCCCTGGCATGTGTCCAAGTCCCTTAAACATGCATTGTTGACATCAGTTTTTGATGCTAGCAAGACGTTTGCCTTGTTTGTAGTTTGCGATTCGCGTGGTTCATTTACCACCGCAATATTCTGATGCTGCACTTTTATCAGTTGTAGCTGTTGAGCAGTGCGTGAGCCAGTCAGTGGTGCACTTTGGCCCTCAATAATCACAAAGCGCACAACGTACTTTTGCTTGTTCTTTGTATTTTCCAGTGGCACTTTACAAGTCCCTACCACTGGAATGGTTGCATGGGTGACATTATTGTCTTAGATTCTTTTACCTTTAAGCCTTTAGGTAAGTATCTAAGAGGTAGCACATTGCATGTGGCCCCACAATCTATTTGCATTTTTACCATTTGACCTTTAATGGAAAAAGTAGCCATCATCTTGTTAGGATACTTTCTGTCAGCTTTGTCCTTGATTGTGCGATCAACTTTACCAGCATCTTTACAGTCATGACTTCAAAATCAGAATCATAACTCTCTTCATATAGTGCATGAACTTTTGACATGCCCTTATATTTAGAGCTATGTGCAGACTTCTGCCTCGATCCATGTTGTCTGCACTTTTGAGAAAAGTGATTTAGTTTGCTGCAACTTGTGCTGGTCTCCCCATATGCCGGACATTTAGTTTTTGACAGCTCATGTGTTTTGTCACAATATCTGCAATTGTTCGTGAACTCTTTGTCTGTGAATTCTTTCTTTATGGATTGGGGTTTCTGTCTGACATCCTTGACACCTTCAGAGTTCTGTTTTAGTGAGCTTCATGGATTTCATTTGCACAACTGTGGCCTCTGTAGCTTTACAGAGCATCACACATTTATCGATTATTAGGCGTGATTCTTGCAATAGCCTCTTACGCAGAGTGTTATCAGATATTCCGCAGACAATGCAGCCTCTGTTGAAATCATCCCTCAAATTGCTGAAATCACATGACGATGCCAGCTCCCTCACTTTCACGAGATATCTGTCAAACCGCTCGTCCCCTTGTACACAGTTGTTAAACTGGTACTGTTCATAGATGATGTTTGTTTTACCTTTACAGTGCTCTTCCCAGGGCTAGACTTTCGGTACATCAATGCCCATTTTGCACCCATTTAGAGCCCATAGAAGCACTGAGATTCAGGCTGTCGGCCTCAGTTTCCTGTTTGTCTTCCTCTGATTTGTAGGAAAGATTATTGTGGATATCTAGGGCATCGCTGCCAATGGCAGTGATAAACATTGCAACCCTAACTCTATCTGGTTTTTCCACAATATTCATGATAATTTCATACCTGTCCCACAGCTGTTTGAATTTTTTCCAGTTGGCTTTCAAATCGCCAGTCACCTGCAATGGAGGTGGGAGAGGAATGTGCACGGGAGTTGGCACCGCGGTGGTCATGACAGCACGCTACAGTTTAGGACTTTGAATTTGTCACATACATAATGTATACAGTTCAAATACCCAGAGGACTAGAACAAATCTAATAGTAAAATATCATAGGCATGTAATTGTAGAAATACTTTTTCAATCACGGCTCTACAATAACTTATGCCACTTTAAGTTTACTTTACTAATGTCTCTAGATTATTTTACAAGCTTATGACTATTTATCACTCTTCACGGATCCACGCGCGATGTGTAGGAAGCACACTCTGCACTGTACTGCTTAATGTCGATTTCGATCGGCTCGAAAAAGTCTTACAATTCCAATATTTTGGTCGTAGATGTGTTCGACGAAAGTTCGAGGAAGTTTCTGCTTCTGACATCATGTATTTTATAGTCTCTTGAACAATCGTGAACACTCTTAGTTCAACTTAACTCTATTTATTTGGGAGATCTCAGACAGCCATGTGGAGCTTAAGATGGCATTCCTTCACAGACCCTCTCTCTCAATATATCATCATCATAGGCAGTCCCTCAGAATCGAGGAAGACTTGCTTCCACTCTTAAAATGAGTCCTTAGGTGGCTGAACAGTCCAATACGAGAGCCACAGTCCCTGTCACAGGTGGGACAGATAGTCGTTGTGGGAAAGGTTTGCAGCACGCTCTTGCTGCTGCCTGTTCCCTATACCTCCTAGCTAGAGGGGGCTATACATTATCGCATTACACGAGCCACCCAGAATGATACGATACTCTCATCCCTCAGGGCAACAGCACGTGCTAAGCCTCCAACTGTTCCTCTCCATGCCAGTGGAATGTGGGAGGAGGGACCAGGCTGCCAGGCCACCCTCCAGAGATGCAGCCAGCAGTGGCTGTGTGCCAGGACCCAGTTGCCATGAGCTGAGGGCCACATGAGTCCCATGCCCCTACTGTATGGCATGAGGAGCCAATCACATTTGCAATCCCGGCCCTCAGGTGGCACCTAGAAGAAACATAAGAATACCTACTCCTGAGCACACCTGATGTTGGGTGGGAGGGTAGCATGGGAGGGTTGGAAAGTCTGTTGGTGCTCTAAGCCGGTGAGAAGCAACCAGAAGCAAAAACACTGCTTTAAAAACGTGTTTCCTCCCCTGCAGAAATCTGCTTTTAAAAGATCTTCTCCTCTTCTCTGTCAGGAACTCCTCACTTTCATCTTTAATAGCTGATTCTGGCAGCTGCTGTTTGAACTGAGTGCAACTTGCTCCTGACACAACAGCTGTGTAGACTGCTCAGAAACTCGGGGGGCTTCTGCCACCGGCTCTCACTTTGACTCGTGCAAATAAAGCCAGTGGCAACTCGGTGAGCGGATCACTGCACAGATAGGAGGAAACTCAGGGGAAGCAGTTTAAACGCAGAAGTTCAGCAGAAACTGCTTCCAACCCAACTTTCCTCATCGCGAAAGTCGGTAACATCATTTCTGCACCGTTAAATCACTAGAAATGATGAGGCAATTCATCCCCAGGCATAAAGGTCTCCTGTCTGTACTCTTGATTCAAGAATGTTGTATGCCATAGGGGCATAATAAAAATATGTTTCAAAAAAATCCAAAATACTCTATTGAGAAAATTCATTTCCACTGGGGAACACTAGTTGCTATTTGTACTTCCTCCATAACTCTTAAGACCTG
Organism: Pristiophorus japonicus; assembly: GCF_044704955.1. Classification (NCBI taxonomy): domain Eukaryota; kingdom Metazoa; phylum Chordata; class Chondrichthyes; family Pristiophoridae; genus Pristiophorus; species Pristiophorus japonicus. Next base: position 52,898,924 of record NC_091985.1, on the reverse strand, counting down.
AGCTGCCATATGGAGGCAACTTAATAAATGTTAAAAAGTCAGTCAACTCTCATAATTTTCCAAAAACACATTTCACTGGACACTCAATACTCTTGCAATAAATTTGGAAAGTGACGAACCGGAATTCTTCCAAATAACAAGTGGGAACCATCATATTATGGTGTGGTGTTACAAGATTTAGTTTGCACTTTAAAAAAAAAGGCTTTACCATTTTACAAAGGGAATAACAGGGATCTAAAGGTGTAAATCCATATCATGCTGTGGTCAATTATTTGGAATGTAATTGGCAACTGACATTCACGCCATTGAATAAAATGTTACTGCTCATGAAAAGGTTTTCTACATTACTAGATAATTTGAGGTTACATGTTAACCGATACAGCTGAACGACATTAAGAGCTTTACTAAAAACTTCAGGTTCTATATAATAATTATTTAAAGAGGAGTGAAAATCTCAAATGTATAGGAGCATTTATAATTTATATCAGCACTGCTACCTAATGAAAGCTGAGTTAGAAACTGCATTTTTTGGACATCTCAAGCTCATTAGGCTACTACCAGAAACCCACTGGGAAATCTGGGACTTGTCATAGATCTCAAAAAGAAGGCAAAGTCAAACCTTGTTATAACAAATATAGGGACTAATAAAATCACAAGTTCATTTTATGGAAGTTCGAGGTTCTTTATAGACTATGATTGAAGTTCAGCTGAGACATGGGGAAATGTCTGTTTGTTATAGTAGGAGCTTTGTTTATGTCAGTTGGTAATGACGAGGTTTCATTCGACAGTAAGGGAGAGAGATAGACAGATCTACAGAATTGCTGTAGCAAGATTCAAGACTGGTAGATCATTTCCTGACACATTTGAGACAAAATGAAACAACTAATGAACTTAGTAAGAAAATACCGGCCGAGAAATTGGATTGTGCCTAAATTGCTGCGCGATCCGGGTACAGTGCCGTTACACCTGCCTAAATAGGCTGGCAACAGGACCACGGTAAATTGGTCCACAGGCCTTATTAGTACAGTACCGGTAATATATATATCCATGGGCAGGTCGCTGGCCACATGGGGTGGGGAGGGGAGAGCGAGATTGGTTATCTGGGATGCTGACCAAGGGCCTAAGATAAGACTGGGGGTGGGGGCGGGGTGGGGTGAGGTAATCGGCTGGGGTGGGGTGGAAAGTGTGACGACAGCGGCCCACAGTTTTAATATGGAGTCAAGAAGAGCATTCTGCATGACACACTGGGCCCTTCAACACCCGATTTGTGTCTGAGAAATGGGCACTGTGTGGTCCAATTGGTTGGCCACTCACCAGATTCGCTGAGCCTTCAGTGGCCATTTAGATTATAAAATCTCCATTCTAAGCTGTCTCTTCCTACAACCTATGTCATCATATCTCACCCAGTCTTTCGATGTTATGCTTTTTTGACTGTTCACATGTACTGAGGTCTTTCCGGGTTTTAATTTAGTTTCAAAGGTATCAGTAAAAATATAAAGGCTTACCAGCCTGCTGGAGTCTTTAGAAAAGTTCAAATTTCATTGAAAGAAAATCTAACAATATACCTTTACCATTTGTAAGTAAAGCTGTAAAGTTTTAAAACAAACATATTTTTGAGATTAATCAACGCGATGCAATATCCTCCCATGATAGTGCTGAAAAGGAGGCTCTCCATAAAGGTCCATAGCACCAACCTGGGAAGTTTTTTTCCTGCCAATATTCTCTCTTTCTTTCTTGAAGGTGTTGATTCCTTGCTGGGGTATAGTTACGCAATCCTTATCCCACTGGACCAAGACCTACCTCTGTCAAGCCCGTGTGGTGGCTGGTGTGTAACGGCCACCACAAGTTAAAAAAATTCAAGCACAGGCATCTTCCGCCCTCCAAGATGTAGTTCGGGATCTGGAATATTAGGTCCTTCATTGAAACACCTGTGAACTCATCCCTTTTTGGCGTAGAAGCAAGTCATTCTTGCGTCGAAGGACTGCCTATGATGATGATAGTTACGCAGATACTGAGCACCATGTTGCATCTCACCAAATGGCTATGTAAGCCTTGATTACAAGTGTCAGCAGATTATTTCACTGTGGGGGGTGGACATTAGAGCTGAGACCAATACTTTCCTCATCTGATCTGCACGCATGCACTGTTCCAGCAGGAGTCACAATATAATGATAAGTAACAGAAACCTTGGCTAATTGTTTTTGCTCCCTCACCCAGAGATGATGAAGCCAATGCTAGTACCCCTACTGCCACCCTGGCTGAGATCAGCTAGCTCAGTATAGACTGAGAATCTAACCTGGGACCATCTTGGTCTGTAGCCTCTTTCTATTGAAAATCATTTATCTCCCTCTTAGAAACTCACCACCACCACCATTTTTCCAACAGAGAGGACAGGCAGGAAAGTTTAGACAGGTGGTCTGATTGAGACTAGGGACTCGGCAATCGAAGATTCTCAAGTGCAAATCTGTCTTCTGGTAGTCTGACTTACATCGCATTGTTGTGCCAATCTGATGTTCGTCATCCTTTCCTATCTTAAAATGTAATTAATCCCAGAAATTACATGTTACGAGATGTATTTGCTGTTTTAAAATGTTATAATTGGCAGCCTGGTATTTTATTATAAGGGTTATAGTGGTACATGATTGCCCAATGATTGCCAATATGCAATAAGCCAAAAGAGATCAGGCATGATTGCACACCAGATAGTAACAGAGACAATATATTAATGCTTAGGATTTTATTTATATCCTATTTCTAATCTAATTTCCAATTTATACTGTCGTATTTCTTTGCTAAAATTAGTGAGCAGAGGAAAACATAGCCCTTAGGGCTAGAATTTCGGCAACATTCTGCCCACTTACCGCCCATTTACCATTGAGGAAGAGATTATGGGCGAGAACCTCTACTTTTTTTTACATGCTTAATGCCCACTTAACGCCCATTTTACCGCTGAAATGACGTAAAATGCCCATATATCGCCCATTTTGGCACAAAATGGGAACCGGCGGGCATTTTTTCGGAAACTTATCGCCGAGCGTTAATTTCCCCATGTGCTTAACGCCAGGAAAAAATATGACCGCCAGTCCACTTTTTTGGAGTGGAATCAGCAGAATGGGCGAATTCAATGGCCATATATCGCCAGCGTTACTGTCCACACAGATTTAATGCCGAGATTCAATATTAACATCCGGCCACTTGTTTTTGTCATAAAAAGCATATTTACCGAAACTAGCGGCCATGAGATTGCCCTGTGTCAATTTCACCACCTCGCACACATATCGCCCACAATATCGCTCGCCCAAAGAAACGCGCAGAAAAAGTGGAACTAACTGGAACGAATCACAGCGTTATGGACGCCAAGTTCTAGATCACATGTCGCATCCTTTAAAAGGCTGCTGTGCTTCAATCTTGGCAGAGTTCGGATGTACTCTGCAGGTCGTTGGAGTTGATGTGAGCATCTGTAAAAACATCTTGACCGCACTGTGACCTATTGGAATTGAAGCGGTGTCTTCGTCGGTGTTGTGTATGGAGAAAGAGTCAGACTGAACACTGTGAGCTCAAAGTAAAGTATGACCTTAGTCTTTTATTGCAGGTCTCCAGAGTGCCTTCTGAAATGCCTGTGCTCCTAAGGGATTATGGGATCCCTTGGGACTCCGGGAAATGAGCCCTCTGGTGGCTGTACAGAGTAAATACAAGTATACATATATAACAACATTCCCCGTCAAAGTCAATAGTGTAACTATTTACAATGTGAGTCAATCTGGGGCCCTTCTTGCCCTGGTTGATCGTCTCGGTGTTGTTGCTGTGCTGGTGTTGTTGAGTCATTTGTTGGGCCCTCGCTGGGCTGCTGTGCAGCTGGCCTTGCTGGGCTGCCTGGTTTGTTGGGCCCTGCTGGGCTGCTGTGGATGATGGGTACTGCTTCGTGGTCAACCGTGGTGCCAGTTGCCACTGGTGTGTATGTTGGGGGATCAAAAAAGGTAGAGTCCAATGTGGGTTCCTCAGGATAGTCCGTGAACCTGAGTTTGATTTGGTCCAAGTGTTTCCGGTGAATGAGTCCATTTGAAAGTTTGACCCAAAACACCCTGCTCCCCTCTTTGGCTTGGGACCTTGTCCATAATTTAATACAAATACAGGATCATTGATTTCAATCTCACGTGACACATTTGCGCTATCATGGTATGCACTTTGTTGAAGCCACCTGCTCTCTACCTGTTCATGTAGATCAGGTGAACTAACAAGAGCCCTGTCTTAAGTGCTCTTTTCATGAACAGTTCAGCAGGTGGGATCCCAGTGAGTGAGTGGAGTCTTGTGCGGTAGCTAAGCAGGACTCGGGATAGGCGAGTGTGCAGTGAGCCTTCAGTTACCCTCTTCAAGCCTTGCTTGATGGTTTGCAGTGCTCTCTCTGCCTGCCCATTGGAGGCCGGTTTAAATGGGGCAGATGTGACATGTTTGATCCCATTACGGGTCATGAATTCTTTGAACTCAGCACTGGGAAAACATGGCCCATTGTTGCTCACCAGGACATCGGGTAGGCCATGTGTGACAAACATGGTTCGCAGGCTTTCAGTATTGGCAGCGGACGTGCTAGCCGACATTATCTCACATTCAATCCACTTGGAGGAACATTTTACCCAAGAACGGGCCTGCATAGTCAACGTGTACCCTAGACCACGGTTTGGAGGGCCAAGACCATAAACTTAGTGGCGCCTCCCTGGGTGCATTGCTTAACTGCAAGCATGTATTACATCTGTGAATGCAGGACTCTAAGTCCGCATCGATACCGGGCCACCTCACGTGGGATCTGGCTATCGCTTTCATCATTACAATGCCTGGGTGGGTACTGTGTAGGTCATTGATGAAGGTGTCTCTGCCTTTCTTGGGGACCACGACTCGATTGCCTCACAGAAGGCAGAGTGCCTGTATAGACATTTCATCTTTGTGCCGTTGGTACGGCTTTATCTCTTCCTGCATTTCCACTGGGACACTGGACCAGCTCTCGTGAAGCACACAGCTTTTGATTAGAGATAATAAGGGGTCCTGGATTGCCGGGCAGTGACGGGTGATTGCGCACTCTCAAATGCTTCCATAACCATGGCTAGATCTGTGGGTTGTGTCATTTCCACCCCCGTGGTGGGCAATGGCAATCTATTGAGAGCATTGGCACAGTTTTCTCTGCCTGGCCTGTGGCGGACGGCGTAGTTGTATGCGGACAACGTGAGCGTCCATCTCTGGATGCTGGCCGATGCGTTGGTATTTATCCCTTTACTCTCGGAGAACAGGGATATAAGTGGCTTATGGTCAGTTTCCAATTTGAATTTTAGCCCAAACAGGTATTAATGCATTTTCTTTACCCCATAGACAGACGCTAACGCTTCATTCTCAATCATGCTGTAGGCTCTCTCAGCCTTAGACAGACTCCTGGATGCATAAGCAACTGATTGCAGTTTACCGAAATCATTAGCTTGTTACAATACACACCTGACGCCATATAATGACGCATCACATGCTAGTACCAAACGCTTACATGGATCATACATCACAAGCAATTTGTTTGAGCATAACAATTTTCTAGCGTTTACAAAGGCATGTTCTTGGCTTTTTCCCCAAACCCATTCATCCCCTTTTCATAGTAAGACATGCAGTGGTTCTAACAGTGTGCTGAGACCCAGTAAGAAGTTACCAAAGAAGTTCAGGAGTCTCAGAAACAACCGCAGCTCCATCATGTTCTGTGGCCTCGGTGTGTTCTCGATTGCCTCAGTCTTCGTGTTGGTGGGCCTGATGCCGTCCGCCGCAATCCTCCTTCCCAAGAACTCCACCTCAGGCGCCAGGAAAACGCACTTCGAGTGTTTTAACCTGAGTCCCACATAGTTGAGTCGACTAAGAACCTTCTCCAGTTTCTGCAGGTGCTCGACTGTGATCCGACCTGTGACCAAGATGTCGTCCTGGAAGACCATGGTGTGCGGGACCGACTTCAGTAAGCTTTCCATGTTTCTCTGGAATATCGCTGCTGCCGATCAGATTCCAAACGGGCATCTGTTATAAACAAAAAGACCTTTGTGCGTGTTGATGCAGGTGAGGGCCTTCGATGATTCCTCCAGTTTCTACATCATTTAGGCTGAAGTCAGATCCAGCTTCATGAATGTCTTTCCTCCCGCCAGCGTTGCAAAGAGGTCGTCGGCCTTTGGTAGTGGGTATTGGTCCTGCAGGGAGAAATGATTGATAGTTACTTTGTTATCGCCACAGATTCTGACGGTGCCGTCACCCTTGAGGACTGGGACGATAGGAGTGGTCCAATCGTTGAACTCGATCTAGCTCAGTTTAGCTTGATCTCTACTCTTTCTCCCATCGTGTATGGTACTGCTCTCGCCTTGTGATGGATGGATCGCGCCACCGGAATTAGGTGGATCTGCACTTTTGCTCCTTGGAATTTCCCGATGCCTGGTTTGAATAGCGAAGGAAATTTGTTTAAGACCTGGGCACACGAAGTGTCGTCAGCGGGCGATGGCGTCCCAGTTCCAGCGTATCTTTCCCAGCCAGCTCCTGCCGAGCAGCGTGGGACCATCGCCCGGTACAGTAGCTTGTGCACCGCTCCATCGTAGGAGACCTTTACGGTAGCACTGCCGATTACAGGAATCAGTTCTTTTGTGTAAGTTCTTAGTTTCGTGCGAACTGGAGTTAAGACTGGCCTTGAGGCCTTGTTGCACCACAATCTTTCGAAAGGCTTTTTGCCCATGATGGACTGGCTCACGCCTGTATCCAACTCCATTGACACCGGGAGTCCATTTAGTTCAACATTCAGCATTATCAGGGGACAATACGTGGTGTATGTGTGTACCCCATGTACCTCTGCCTCCTCGATCTGAGCCTCTGGTTTGTCGTGCTCCTTCGTGGATCTGTCCTCCTCTGCAACATGGTGGTTTGCAGGCTTAACAGGCTTTGCAGCTCGCCTGCTCACTCATTGGAAGTGTTCCATTGTTCCACAGCCCTTGCAAACATATTCTTTGAATCGGCATGAATGGAAACGATGATCACCCCCGCAGCGCCAACAAGGTGTTAATGGGTTTGCATTCATCACCCTTGATGGTGGACTTTGAGACATCTGCGCACGTGTAGCTGCAGGTATGTGTGACCTGCCTTGTACGTTATGATTCGAAAACAACATCACTTTGTTCACAGTACTTGTAGCAGCACTTATGTGCTGAGAGATTTGCTTCGTATTGTCACTGGTGGCAATGAACGCCTGGGCTATCGCTATGGCCTTACTCAAGGTTAGGGTCTCTACAGTCAAAAGTTTGCGAAGTATGGTTTCGTGGCCAATGCCAAGTAAGAAAAAGTCTCTGAGCATGTGCTCCAAATGTCCTTCAAATTCGCAATGTCCTGCAAGGTGTCTTAGGTCAGCGACATAACTTGCCACTTCCTGGCTTGAAGACCTTTTGTAGGTGTAGAACCAGTACCTCGCCATCAGAACGTTTTCCTTCGGGTTCAAATGCTCTCGGACCAGTGTGCACAAATCATCGTACAATTTCTCCGTGGGTTTCGCTAGAGTGAGCAGATTCTTCATGAGGCCATACGTTGGTGCCCCACAGACGGTGAAGAGGATCGCCCTTTGTTTGGCAGCGCTCTCTTCCCCATCTAGCTCGTTGGCCATGAAATATTAGCCGAGTCACTCCACAAAGGTTTCGCAATCATCTCCCTCCGAGAATTTCTCCAGGATGCATCTCTGCATCTTTGGATTCACTATCTGTATCTCGTCGCCAATTGTTGTGTATGGAGAAAGAGTCAGACTGAACAGTGTGAGCTCAAAGTAAAGTATGACCTCAGTCTTTTATTGCAGGTCTCCAGAGTGCGTCTCCATCCTGTGAAGCCTCCTTAAATACCTGTGCTCCCAAGGGATTATGGGATCCCTTGGGACTCCAGGGGATGAGTCCTCTGGTGGCTGTACAGAGTAAATACAAGTATACATATATAACAGTCAGCGCATTCTTTGTTTGTGACCAATCGGTGGAAAACAGAGAGCTACTGCAATGGGGCCTGTCCTTTCTCACCCTCTCTTGATGACCAATTACATGCAGCAGACTCGACATCGCCAAAGGAACGCTCCACTGCATTATGTGCCCAATGTAAGCCGTGACAGACAGATGAGGAGGACCAAACTGTACACCCACCGCAAACACAAGGAGAAGCATTCTTACTTCGACTTGCCTGACACCACTTGCCTTCAGAGACTGTGCTTCCACAAAAAGGTTATCACTGAGGTATGCCAGCTGATAAGGGCAGATCTTCAGCCTCAGTACTGCACTGTCTGTCGAGGTCAAAAACACCATGGCACTGTCGTTCTATGCCTCGGGTTCTTTTCAGGCCACAGCTGGAGACATTTGCGGATTTTCTCAGCATGCCACACATTGCTGCATTAGATAGGTCACTGAAGCCCTGTACGCACACAGGAGGGACTTGATCAGCTTCCCTATGACCAGGGAGGCACAGAGTGAGAGGGTTCTAGGATTCTTCAGAATTGCAAACTTCCCCAAGGTGCAGGGAGCAATAGACTGTACCCACATCACGATGCGGGTACCTTTTCAGGATGCTGAGGTTTTCAGAAACCGCAAGAGATTCCACTCCCTGAATGTCCAACTGGTTGTCGACCACCAGTAAATTATACTGGCAGTGAATGCTCAATTTCCGGGCAGCATCCATGATGCTCACATCCTGCGTGAGAGCACTGTCTCTGACTTGTTTAACAATGAGCCACAAGGTCAATGCTGGATGCTTGGTGACAAAGGATATGGCCTTGCCACCTGACTGATGACCCTCCTGCGTGACATCCACACTGAAGCCAAGAGGCGATACAACGAGAGCCACAGAGCAACTCACAATATCGTGGAGAAAACTATCGGAGTGCTGAAGCAGCGCTTTCGATGCCTGGACCACTCAGGAGGCGAGCTCCAATACCACCTTGAGCAGGTAGCTCAATTTGTGGTGGTGTGCTCCATACTGCACAACTTGGCTATCAGGAGGGGCCAAGAATTGCCTGATGAATCTGACAGTCCACCTCACCAAAGAGAGGATGAGGAGGATGAGGAGGCAGTTGCTGACATCGGCCCAGTCAAATAGGCTGACACTGAAGCCATGCCCCCACCCCCCTGTAGACCGCATGAAAGGGCTTGGTGGCATGATAGCCTTACGTCAGGAGCTCATTAATGATCGCTTTGCCTGAAAGAGCGCTCCGGGACCATTGGGAGTGCTCTGCCAGTGGTCCCGGCTACCAGCTCCAGGGCCTCCTCCATCCCTTCCATGTTATATCTTATTTGTTGGACAAATACTTGGTGCCAACTATGTTCTAGGTGCTTAGTAAGCTTTTTGCTACTGGTGAATCTCCATCGTGCCTCCCACAACAGCCAGACAAGCACACACCACAGCCACACACGCTTTCAGTGCCTCTGAGCTCCTTCTCTCTCTGTCTCCTCTTTTGCGCATGTCATGATGACCCTTGACCTCCCGAATCGCAGGAATCGAGCTTTGCCATGCCGTTTCTAAGGACGGCCACACTTTACAGCAGAATGTCAAAAAAATTTAATGCTGTTGCCCATTTGATATTGCTCGTGGTAACGCCCATTTTCAAAAATGGAAACTAGGTGTTTTGAGAATGGGCGAAAAGCTAGCGACCTGAAAACCCTTTTTTAACACCCACACCAGAAATAACGGCCATTTTTGGGCGATAAGCGCAAAAGTGGAGTTTCTAGCCCTACCTCCCAAAGTATAAATTACCGCCCAGTTATAGCCCATATATTGCTGGCGGCAAATTCGGCAGTCAGGTACCCCTGACGGTAAACGATGCCACCCGCCCATTTTGTTGTGTATTTTGACGTCATTTCTCGTGCACCGCCCAAATATCGCTCAAAATTCAGCAAATCAACCATTTTTACCGCCGGACTAAAATCCGCCCAGAACAAGCTGCACTCACCTAACCTTAACCCAGTGATATGGGCGCCATTTTTTAAATCAGAGGAACTTGAAGAAAAGACTGTTTCAAGTTTGTGGAAGCATAAAAGTCATTCGTGAGTAGTATTTAAGGGTGTTTGAATACACTGTAGATTATTGGAGACATTGTGGTCAATTTAGAGTACATTTGTGGTTGTTTAAGGACAATTGAAGAATTTTGATGACATTTTAGGACATTTAAAGGAATGGGGCCTGTAATTTCTCTGCCAATAAATATTGCTGACTACTTACATGCTGCGGAATAGAGCTGGAAAAAGATTCATTGAAGAGCATTATGTGCCCAATCAAAGAGGTCACAGACTGCTGAGGAGGAGGCGGAGGCCTTACCCCCAACGCATTTACAGGGATAAGCCGTCATACCTGCACCTGTCTGATACACAGTGCGTTAGAAGGTTGCGCTTCCGAAAAGAGGTCATCAATGAGATATGCCAGCTCATTAAGGAAGACCTACAGCCTACCAGCACCAACAAGACCGCACTGCCCGTTGAGGTTAAGGTGACTGCAGCACTTTCCTTCTATGTATCGTGCTCCTTTCAGGCATCAGATGGCAACATATGCTGCATCTCTCAGCATGCCACACATCGCTGCATTCGCCAGGTGACTGAAGCACTTTACGTATGTAGGATGGACTACATAAACTTCCCAATGACCAGGGAGGCACACAGGTAGAGGGCTTTGGGTTTTTTGAGAATAGCAAACTTCCCCAAGGTGCAGGGTGCAATAAACTGTAAGCTCATAGCCCTGCGAGCACCTTTAGAGGAGCCAGAGATGTACCAGAACCGAAAGGGATTCCACTCCCTGAACATGCAGCTTGTTATCTGCCACAAGCAAATAATCATGGCAGTAAATGCCAATTTTCCAGGGAGCATTCATGATGCGTACATCTTTCGTGAGAGCACTGTCTCTGACCTCTTTAAGGCCCCAAGTTTCGGCCCGCGCCGAAAAAGGCGCACCTCCGAGCTGCACGCCTGTTCTTCGCACCTAAAAGTGCGCTAGAAAAAAACTGCGATATTCTCCGGCTCCTCGGAGCTCGATCTGTGCTTGGCGCGGCACGCTCTTCACAGCGGGGGGCGGAGCCAAACACTCGCGCCGATTCTGTAAGTAGTGGGGGGCGGGTCCAATTTAAATGAGCCAACGTGGTGCCGGCAACCCTGTGCGTGCGCGTTGGAGCGTGCGCGCATGCGCAGTGTCAAACAAACATTGGCACGCGGCCATTTTTAAAAGGACTGGAGAAAAAGTGAAGATTTGTCTCTTGGACCCCTGCAAAGGCTTGTAATTTAATTTTTATGATATTTCTGTGTGTGAGGGAGTGCTTTTAGCAGCACTGCTGAATAAATCACCTGCTGAAATCAGTGAGTTCAGCTTTTCACTGCTAAACTTGCAGAACCGGTGCTGCATTGGTGCATGCAAATTAAGGACTGTGTGTTTTGAGAAATAAGAGTGCCAATTCAACTTTGCAATGGATCAACGTCCACCAAGAACAAAAAATTTCTTGCATGAGGAAGTAGAGATGTTAGTCAACATAATTGAGCAGAGATGGCAGGAGCTAGATACCAGCAACAGAGGTCGCATAAAAGTGCCACCAAAAGAAATGAAGAAACGCTGGAACCAAGTTGCAGAAGATTTCTGCGCAGTGGTGCATACCATGAGATCTGGAAGCCAGTGTAAAAAGAAATGGCATGACCTTGGTCAAGTAGTTAGTGTAAATAATATTTCCCATTTTTAATTTAATCGTAATTGTAACGTGACTATCTATATGTTCCACCTTGCAGACTGGCACACTCAGTAAAAAGTTATATTTTACTCTTTGCAGAAGAAATTGGCCCACAACAAAAGGGAGGCAACTCGGACAGGAGGAGGCGTGACCAATCTGCATCCACTGACACCCTGAGAACAAAGGGTAGCTGCTATGATAAGTCATACATGGAGAAAAGCAATCAGTACAGCACAAGCTGGGCCCGCACGTGAGGAAGAGGGTAAGTCCTGAAAATGCATCGTGGCCCTTTAAATCAAGCTGCTGCCTAACCTGCTATGTGTAAGAGTACTCATGCCACCCATCTAGCCCCCTCCTTTGCTGTTAAGCATTTGACTGTTCTGATGTATTTTGCAGAACATGATGATGATGATGATGATGATGATGATGATGCTGCTGCCAACCCTGAGGATCCTGAGGGTACAGAACAAGAACCAGTACAACCAGCTGCGGACGATCCAGACTGGATGATGGCAGTGATGACTGAAATGTCTGCAGGGGAGAGCTTCCAATTTAATGTTTATGAGCCCCCATCAAGGGGCATCAGAGTTTCAAACCTTAGCATAGGTCTTGGTTCCACCTTCCATGGTTTTGCTTCCGATGTTGCGGGTCCCAGCGGTGCTGCTGGTATAATGCAGCATTCTACAGTCAGTGCACTACCATCCGAGCCTGCGCCTCCCTCTCGCATAGGTTCTGGTTCCACCTACTATGGTTTTGATTCCGACGCTTCGGGTCCCAGTGTTGCTGCTGATATCATGGAGCAGTTTACACCCATTTGTCCAACATCCCAGCCCACGGCTCGCACTCGAGTGCTGTTGTCTGGAACACCGAGCGCCCCACCATCCCAGCCCGAGCCTCTCCCTCTAGTTCTGCCGTCTGCAACACAGAGCATCCCACCATTCCAGCCCGAGCCTCTCCCTCCAGTTCAGCCGTCTTGAGCACAGAGCGTCCCACAGTCCCAGCCCACGCCTCCCTGTGCAGTGGTGCCGCTTGCAACACCAAGCGTCCCACCGTCCGTGCCCACGTCTCCCAGTGTAGTGGTGCCACAAGGCAGACCCAGGCAGAGGAGAAGGAGATTGGAGACACGCTCTCCTGAGATGCAGCGTGCAACAGATGCGACTCAGGTTGTGGCATTGGGTATGGAGACCAATGAGCTTACCCGATCACTCATCGGCGGCGTCAGTGCAGTAGGTGAAGAGTTGACGGTCCTGACGGGAGAAATAGCAGTAATGACACGGGAACTTAGGGAGGGAATGTCCGAGGGAGTGCAATCGACGGCACAGGCCGTCAGGGAGGGCATGCAAATGACGGCACAAGCCATCAGGAAGGACATGCAAGTGTCGGCACAGGCCGTCAGGGAGGGCATGGTTGAGGTAGCTGCTGCAATAAGGGCACACAGCCCAGCCAATCAAATGACACCCCCATGAGGAAGTGAACATTCACTGAGATGTGGATGAGAGATTGTTGCAGCCTTTCTTTGCTGCTTTTGTTCTTGTTCTTGATGTAGCTGTAGTAGCGTTTTTCAAATTTAAATTGTTTTGTAAGTTTTGTAACTTTACAACTTATAAGGAATCTTATGGTTTTTAAGTGATCTTATAGTGTAAATGCTCTCACATTTTTTTGTATCTTATTTAATTTTGCACCTAAAAAGTGATCCTGAAGTTTAAGTGTTCTTCAGAGTGCAAGATTTTTCACAATGAAACTGTTTTGTAAGTTTTGTAACTTTACAACATATAAGTGATCTCAGGGTTTTCAAGTGATCTTATAGTGTAAATGCTCTCACATTCTGTAAATTATTTAATTTTGCATCTAAAAAGTGATCTTGAAGTGTAAGTGATCTTAGAGTGTAAAAATTTTCACAGAGAAAGTGTTTTGTAACTTTTGTAACTTTACAAGTTTATAAGTGATCTTAAAGTTTTTAAGTGATCTTCAAGAGTCATATTAAAAAGTATAGTTTGATACAACAAATATTTTATTAGAGTGACGTTAACTTTTCAATAAAATATTTTTTCATTAAAACTGTTTCATGTTCCATTAACACAACACAACGTAGGAACAACTGCAAAGAATAAACATGTCCATATGCAAAAGTGGTCGCAGAGCCCTCAAGCATCAGTAGTTGAAGCATTCACGGATGAGCTGCTGGCGCAAGGCTCGAGCAATCGTTAAAGGGGCACGATGGACGGCCCTCCTCCGACCTCGTGCTTCGGCATCAGGCACTTGCATGCTTTCCTGATCGTCGTTATCATCCACATCCTGGTCTTCCGTAATACTATCATCATGCACTGGACCCTCAGTAGGTCTTCTGGTTCCACTACCAGCTCCTGCTGCCTCATGATGGCTAAGTTATGAAGCATGCAGCACACAATAGTGAAGTGACCGACAATCTGAGGAGAGTATAGCAACTGTCCTCCGGAATGGTCCAGGCATCGGAATCGCTGTTTCAATATGCCAATGGTCCTCTCAATGATGCTGCGCGTCGCAATGTGCGCCATGTTGTATTGACGGTCAGCTTCTGTCCGTGTCACGCGTATGGACGTCATGAGCCAGGTGGTCAGGCCGTACCCTTTGTCTCCCAGTAGCCAGCTCTGCCCTTCTGGCTGCTGCTCAAACATGTCAGATAGAACGCTGTCGCGTAGGATGAACGCATCGTGTGTGCTGCCAGGGTATCTCGCATCGACTGACATGATGCGCTGTTTGTCATCATGCATGAGCTGCACATTGATAGAGTGGAAACCTTTCCTATTTCGGTACTGTTCAGAATCCTCCACAGATGCTCGCAAAGCTATGTGGGTACAATCAATGCAGCCCTGTACCTTTGGGAAGCCGGCAATCCTGAAGAAGCCCACAGCCCTCTCATGGATCGCTTGTGCGGTCGTTGGGAAATTGATGAAGTCATTCCTTCGCGCATACAGTGCAGCCGTGACCTGGTAAATGCACGCATGTATTGCACGTTGAGAGATGGCACACACATCTCCAGTTGTAGCCTGAAACGATCCCGAGGCATAGAAAGAAAGTGCAGCTGTTACCTTCACTGCAACAGACAGAGCAGTTGCCGTTCAGCTTCTGGGTTGCAAATCTGCTCTCACCATATCACAGATCTCAGTGACAACTTCTCTGCGAAAACGCAGCCTTTTCACACAATCAGCCTCGCTCATGTCCAGGTACGAGCGCCTGGCTCGATATTGTCGACGTGGGTAAGGTCTCCTGCCCATGAACCTACGGGCTATGACGTTCCTGGTGCGTTGAGCTCTAATCAATTCTCTCCTATGCAGTGAATTGATGGCGAACCATTACATAATATGTGGTGTTGACAATGCAGCACCCATTCTGCAAATTTAAATATAAAACTGTCTATGTGGCTGCCTCTCCCTGTCCAAATGGCCTCAGTCCTGCTCACAGCTCGAAGGCTGCTGCTGTATCTTCGGCTGCCGTCGAACCACTGACGCTGCCCCTAAAGCATGGCCGAATGGCCTCAAGCACCATAAAGAGCTGCGTGTGTCCTCTGTTGATTCTTCAGCTGCCGGCCAGCCACTGACGCCACTGATATCTCATGGCCGAATGGCCTCACGTCGGTCCAGTGCTGATTCTTTGGCTGCCGGCCAGCCACTGATGCCGCTGCTATTCCATGGCCAAATGGTCTCAAGTCCGTCCGGTGTTGATTCTTCGCGGCCAGCCACTAAGAGAATGAAGGCCTGCCTCAAGCACCGCAGCTCAGTTCGAAGGCTGCTTGCTGCCGCTGTTGGGGCTGCCGTCGAGACACTGACGCCACACCCCTGCCTGTCTCCAACATGAAAGGCCTGCCTGAAGCACAGCAGCTCGAAGGCTGCTGCTGTTTCACACAGGTAGGAACATGGTTTATTTAATCTTTTCTTTGCTTATAAATTTTTATTCAGGTTGGATTTATTTGTATAATATTTGTATAAGTATAACTAATGATTGATTGCCGAATTTAATAACTTCCCTTCCCCCCACCCCCCACACCTCGTTCCCTACGCCTAATTTGTAACCTACGCCTGATTTTCTAAAGTGTAGACAAGGTTTTTTCGAGCGTACAAAAATCTTCACTTACTCCATTCTAAGTTAGTTTGGAGTAAGTTTTCACTGCCGAAACTTTGAAAACAGGCGTAAGTGGCCGGACACGCCCCCTTTTGAAAAAAAAATTCTGTTCCAAAGTGAAACTGTTCGAACTGACTAGGACTGGAGCAAACTAAATGCCGAGAATTCAAATTTCTAAGATACTCCATTTTAAACCAGTTGCTCCAAAAAATCAGGAGCAACTCAGGCCGAAACTTGGCCGCTAAGAGTCAACCGCAAGGTCACTGCTGGATGCTGGGGGACAAAGGATACAGCCTCGCCACCTGGCTCTTTACACCCCTCCGTAAGCCTCAGGCAAGCATCGCTACAATAACAGCCATATAGCCACATGCAATATCGTCAAAAAGAGAATTGGAGTGCTGAAGCAGTGCTTTTGATGCCTGGACCACTCTGGAGGCAGCCTACAATATCACCCTGAGCAGGTTACTGAGTTCATTGTGGTGTGTTGCATGTTGCACAACTTTGCCATCATGAGGGGACAGGAATTGGCAAAGGGGACTGCAGGACCACCTCAGGATAGAGGGGAGGAGGCAGAGGAAGAAGAGGAGAAGGAGGGGGAGCAAGAGGAGGTCGAGGAGGACGAGGAGCCTGGCGGTGAACCCATGCCTCCTCCCGACCCCCCACCCCCCGACCCCACACCACAGGAGAAGCCCCGTGGTACTTATGCAACTGCAAAACTGTTACGTCAGCAGCTCATAAATGAACGCTTTGCTTGAACAGTGAGAGTTTTTTGTACATTTTGAAAATTGAAAAACTTTATAATCTTTGAAATAAAATAAATTAATAAATAATTGTTTTTAAATGAAATTTGATACATAATTTAACCAAAACAACCATTAACAACAAAAACAAACAGTGAAAACATTAAAAACTACCAACACCCCAACACCCCCCATTCCGGCAAAAAATCTATCTGCGGCCACCATTCCCACTGCCTTTCCCCCCGCCCCCCACTCCCCCAATTTACCCCCAATTGCTTTTTCCCGTTACCCCTACCCCTGCCCCTACCCACGTTGGGACCATGGCGTTGTGCAGCAGGGCACCTCGAGCGCTGCTGCTGTAGCTGGGGTGACAATGGCAGTGCCATGTGTGGGGGTTGTGGAGATGTTGGGGGTTCTGAAGACCCGTCTTCAGATTCGGAAGCAATTAATTGCTCCAGACTCTCAGATGCTGTCAGCATTGGTGGTATGACACCTTAGGGTGCAGTACCATATACCGATTCTATTGTTCACATGGCATTGATGGAATCGACGGTTCACCGCATCGCCGCAATCAGCTCTGCCATGTCCGCCGATCGACGCGCTGATTGCGTGGCGATGTTCCCCGCTAAGCCACCAATGACCTGGAGTAGCTCTCGACCAATGTCGATGCTCACCCTAGACAGTCCCACCATGTCCAGGTCGACGTCTGCCTGTCGTCGAGCATGCCTGTCCTGCCGGATCAACCTCCGCGGATTCGGCACAGGGGCTGGAACACTCGGTGCGCACACCACTTGATCCCGCTACTTCCTCCAAGCCGAATCCAAAAAGACAGATTCTGCTGAGGAAGAGGTGGCCGCAGGTAGAATGGACCCGAGTCATCACCTCCCCCTCCCCAACAATCTCCTGCACATGTTGTGCACATGACACAGCTTGAGGAGGGTCGTCAAGGCATACACTCTCCTCCTCCTCAGTGGTCTCCCCTCCAGTAAGTAGCACCTGCACCAATAATGGTGAAGCTCCAGGGGGCTCAGCAGGTTGTTGAAGCTCCTGGGCAACTAAAAACCATAATATGAGAGGTTAACAGCAGGGGAGGGGAGGGTCAGGGTGACATGAGAATGCTTACATTGCGCAGGCATATGTAGAGGAGCAACACTGCTGCATTATATATCACCGAGAGACGTTACATGAAATTAACATGAACAGAATGGACAGAAACTGCATGGCATTAGATTTAGATTTCGTGGTCCCGGCATTACATTACATTATATTAGATCATTTCTACATTATATTCACATAGCATTAAATTACATGAATGCTGCACAGTCCGGAGATTATACATGACTTACCTGCCACTACCACAGGATCAGTACCACCACGGGTGGCCTAGCGATTATGCGTTCCTATGAGGGTTGCGGCCAGCTCCTCCAGGTCTGACAGATCAGCCAGGTTTGGTGGCCCTCCACCCATGCGCCAACGCTCGGCGTGGTTGGAAGATATTTTTTTCCACAAAGATGACAAAAACATGGTATTAGCTAATTGTCCAGCTGCTAGTACAGAACACACAGACAGACATCCACAATTAGCCATCCCCAATCCTTTCCTCAATGTCCCATTAATGCAGCATTAGGATGCAATTGATGCATGACGAACACATCTAAGTACAGAAAAACAATGTAATAAGATCGTTGCTAGGAAATTATATGTGACACCAAGCTTACCAACATTACAATGTGGCACATTTATATTTTAAGTAATGAGTCAGTGCATGATTAAAGTTATTACTTACTCTGGCGATGAAACAATGTCGTTCCAGCGCTTGTGGCACTGGCTTGCCTCCCAATAGTCCTGTGCGACCGAGGACACTGCCTCCAAAATCTAGGCCCATATCGGCCAGGGCAGGTTTCCCATGCCCACCCCGGGTCAATTGAGTCCACCTCGTTTCCACCTCATGGACCAAGGCCGCTTGAGCTTCCAGGGAGAATCTCTTGGCCCTCTTCCTCCTTCATACCTCTCGTTCCACCATTCCCTCACCTTCCCTCGCCATTATTTTGTGATGGAGATTTATATATATATTAAATATATTCAATACAATCAGCATCGATTATAACTAAATGCAAATAAATGCTTAAATTCCAGTCTGGAAACTCAAAAAGAGAATCAATGGTAGTGATTTATATGTTTTAGCTTTGAAAATAACCTGCAGGGAGTCTCCTCTCTCTCTCTATCTCTCTCCCCCTCCCTTCCGCTCCTGCGCATGCGCAGGCGACCCCTGACCCCCGAATCGCGGGAAAAGTTAAGCATGAGATTAAAAAAATTGCGCATACGCAGAAGGGCCGCTGTCAAGGACGGCAGCATTGCACGACTAAGAACACCGCAACCGCCTGATTTCTACCGGTACTGCCACCGCCGGGGGAAAAAAGCCGAAATTAGCGGCTTTGGTTCTTAGCGGTATTCTGGCGGTACTAATAACTCGATCAGTGTATACCGCCGAATACCGCGGTAATAATGGAATTTTTAGACCACAGAGTCTTATATGGTTTTTATTATGCCACTTGGACACTGTCATTTGCTAGCAATTTTAAGAAAAAAATAATCACTGAAATTCCAGAACATGGGTTTTTCCATGGTGACATCTCACAGAGGGCAATGTTAAGTGCTAGTGTAACTTTGGACTAAATTTGCGAACATGTTCAGCAAATATACAATTACATAGCACTAAATAGCTTTCAGTTGAGCCTACTCATTCACTGGAGGGGAGTATAATTTTCAGGAAGTGACATCACAGAGAAAGAAAATAGAAGAATATTTTCCCCTTAGGAGGTGTAACAAAGCAATGGCTCGGATTTTGCTGTAGTAATAATGGCAAGGTTGTCAGCACTCAGCGTTATTGCTGGTAAATCTGACAGCAACTTCTGGCTTCCGCATACGTGAAGTTAAATGTAGAAATCCAGAAGTCACTGTCAGAGATACCCTGCTCCTCCTGCACTGTTGCCGGCCTCACTGATAGACTCAGTACTGAAATCACTAATGGCATGAACTTAGGATACTTACCCATTAGTTTCACACTAAAAATGGCTGAAAAAGTTAGGACTGATGCATTTAAGATTAAGTGAGTTTTTAAACGGCATAATAAGTGATAATTGCTGCTGAATAACCTCTCTGATCCTGAAAAAATAATGTTAGCAAGTGTGGCGTCTCATTCCCTCAAAAACGTCCGGCGTGGACACGATGGGCCGAAATGGCCTCCTCCTCTGCTTTAATTTCTATGTTTCTATGTTTCTAAAATAATTAATGTTGCAAATTAAAAAATGTTTTTTTAACTTTTTCTGCTGTCCCTTTTATCTCTCTTCCTTAATACCATCTGTACTTACCAATCTTTCTTTCGCTTCCTGCACATGATTTAAATGCAATTTATATTTCCTGTTTTTTACTTCCTGATTTGCAGTCTGCATGGCTCAGTGAGGAAACGTCAATTTGATTGTTTGAAAAGCCTCGATCTGTTCACAGATGCCACCAATCTGCTGTAGAGGATGCCACACTGGAACATATGCCAGATTAATAGAAATCCCCCCAGATAAGCCCACAAACAGGCCTTGGACATCTGTATGCAAGTTGATCAGCTAAAGCCGTTCCTTTACTGCTGAGAGCAAAATCTGGGCCATTAATAATAACTTAATGGGCTGGATTTTTGAGAAGTTTGCGACCGGATTTTCGTCGTGATTCGAATCTCCATGGTGAAAACCAGGTCGCAAAGTCCAGGCGGGATCCTCGGCTCGTTGTTTGCGACGGCGATGGGACGTACCGCCGGGGAGAGGTGCGTCGACGTGCAACACCGCGGATTGCGTTACCATTGGACTTTTGGCTCTCTCCCGACCCGTACGCCACGCTCAGAAATACCGACAGTTCCAACCTGTTTGTGCAGCCCTGCCAGCAGCAGTAAATATGAAAACCTGCAAAAAAGGTAAGTTAAAGTTTTTTTTTTCAGCGATTTGATAGATAAGTGTCTTGTAAATGTTTTTTGACTGTTTTTTGGAATTTATTTTTTTCCCCCTCCCAAGGCCTCTCTCGCACCACTCCTGGCCCTGGACTAAATTTGGTGAAATTCGTATTTTTGCGCTGCGAATCCTCGTGCAACGCCCCCCCACCCTTACCGATATAAAACCCGAATGTTCGGCCTAAAAATGGTAGCGCAGCGAAAATGATAGGTTTCACGTATCACTATCATTTTCACTGAAAAAACCCGAAAGCTGAAAATCCAGCCATTGTGCTTTTAACGTAGTAAAATGTATTGTGTTTTGATGTCATAGTGAACACTATTATCCCATGTAATATTCACTGGGCAGAGAATGAAACACTTATGGGCTAGTGGGAGTGTTTACTAGTGCTGTTGGGGAGGGGTTAAACTAATATGGCAGGGGGATGGGAACCTATGCAGGGAGACAGAGGGAAGTAGAATAGGGGCTGAAGCAAAAGATAGAAAGAAGAAAAGTACAAGTGGAGGGTAGAGAAACCCAAGGCAAAAAGCAAAAAAGGCCACAATACAGCAAAATTCTAAAGAGGCAAAGTGTGTTAAAAAGACAAGCCTGAAGGTTCTGTGTCTCAATGCGAGGAGTATTCAAAATAAAGTGGACGAATTAACCGCGCAGATAGCTGCTAACGGATAAGATGTAATTGGCATCACGGAGACATGGCTCCAGGGTGACCAAGACTGGGAACTCAACATCCAGGGGTATTCAACATTCAGGAAGGATAGACAGAAAGGAAAAGGAGGTGAGGTGGCGTTGCTGGTTAAAGAGGAAATTAACACAATAGTAAGGAAGGACATTACCTTGGATGATGTGGAATCGGTATGGGTGGAGCTACAGGATACCAAAGGGCAGAAAACGCTAGTGGGAGTTGTGTGCAGACCACCAAACCGTAGTAGTGAGGTTGGGGACAGCATCAAACAAGAAGTAAGGGATGTGTGCAATAAAGGTACAGCAGTTATCATGGGCGACTTGAATCTACATATTGATTGGGCTAACCAAACTGGTAGCAATGCAGTGGAGGAGGATTTCCTGGAGTGTATTAGGGATGGTTTTCGAGACCAATATGTCGAGGAACCAACCAGAGAGCTGGCCATCCTAGACTGGGTGATGTGTAATGAGAAGGGACTAATTAGCAATCTTGTTGTGCGAGGCCCCTTGGGGAAGAGTGACCATAATATGGTAGAATTCTTTATTAAGAAGGAGAGTGACACAGTTAATTCAGAGACTAGGGTCTTGAACGTAAGGAAAGATAACTTAGATGGTATGAGATGTGAATTGGCTAGAATAGACTGCCGAATGATACTTAAAGGGTTGACGGTGGATAGGCAATGGCAAACACTTAAAGATCACGTGGATGAACTTCAACAATTGTACATCCATGTCTGGAGTAAAAATAAAATGGGGAAGGTGGCTCAACCATGGCTAACAAGGAAATTAAGGATAGTGTTAATCCAAGGAAGAGGCATATATATTAGCCAGAAAAAGCAGCAAACCTGAGGACTGGGCATATTTTATAATTCAGCAGAGGAGGACTAAGGGTTTAATTAGGAGGGGGAAAATAGAGTGTGAGAGGAAGCTTGCTCGGAATATGAAAACTGACTGCAAAAGCTTCTATAGATATGTGAAGAGAAAAAGATTAGTGAAGACAAACGTAGGTTCCTTGCAGTCAGATTCAGGTGAATTTATAATGGGGAACAAAGAAATGGTGGATCAGTTAAACAAATACTTTGATTCTGTCTTCACGAAGGATGACATAAATAACCTTCCGGATATACTAGGGGACCGAGGGTCTAGTGAGAAGGAGGAATTGAAGGAAATCCTTATTAGGCGGGAAATTGATGGGATTAAAGGCCGATAAATCCCCGGGGCCTGATAGTCTGCGTCCCAGAGTACTTAAGGAAGTGGCCCTAGAAATAGTGGATGCATTGGTCATCATTTTACAACAGTCTATCGACTCTGCATCAGTTCCTATGGACTGGAGGGTGGCTAATGTAACACCACTTTTTAAGAAAGGAGGGAGAGAGAAAATGGGTAATTATAGACCGGTTAGCCTGAAATCAATAGTGGGGAAAAGGTTGGAATCAATTATTAACGATGAAATAGCAGCGCATTTGGAAAGCAGTGACAGGATCGGTCCAAGTCAACATGGATTTATGAAGGGGAAATCATGCTTGACAAATCTTCTGGAATTTTTTGAGGATGTAATTGGTAGAGTGGACAAGGGAGAATGAGTGGATGTGGTGTATTTGGACTTTCAAAAAGCTTTTGACAAGGTCCCACACAAGAGATTGGTGTGCAAAATTAAGGCACATGGTAATGTACTGATGTGGATAGAGAACTGGTTGACAAACAGGAAGCAGACAGTCGGGATAAACGGGTCCTTTTCAGAATGGTAGGCAGTGACTGGGGTGCTGCAGGGCTCAGTGCTGGGGACCCCAGCTATTTACAATATATATTCATGATTTAGATGAAGGAATTGAGTGTAATATCTCCAAGTTTGCAGATGACACTAAGCTGGGTGGCGGTGTGAGCTGTGAAGAGGAAACTAAGAGGCTGCAGGTTGACTTTAACAGGTTAGGTGACTGGGCAAATGCATGGCAGATGCAGTATAATGTGGATAAATGTGAGGTTATCCACTTTGGTGGCAAAAACACAAAGGCAGAATATTATCTGAATGGCGGCAGATTAGGAAAAAGGGAGGTGCAACGAGACCTGGGTGTCATGTACATTAGTCATTGAAAGATGGCATGCAGGTACAGCAGGCGGTGAAGACGGCAAATGGTATGTTGGCCCTCATAGCTAGGGGATTTGAGTATAGGAGCGGGAGGTCTTACTGCAGTTGTACAGGGCCTTAGTGAGGCCTCACCTGGGATATTGTGTTCAGTTTTGGTCTCCTAATCTGAGGAAGGACGTTCTTGCTATTGAGCGAGTGCAGCGAAGGTACACCAGACTGATTCCTGCGATGACAGGACTGATGTATGAGGAGAGACTGGATCGACTGGGCCTGCATTCACTGAAGTTTAGAAGGATGCGAGGGGATCTCATAG
This sequence comes from Pristiophorus japonicus, assembly GCF_044704955.1. Lineage (NCBI taxonomy): Eukaryota > Metazoa > Chordata > Chondrichthyes > Pristiophoridae > Pristiophorus > Pristiophorus japonicus. The sequence continues at coordinate 52,875,298 of NC_091985.1, read as the reverse complement.
AAACATATAAAATTCTGATGGGACTGGACAAGTTAGATGCAGGAAGAATGTTCCCGATGTTGGGAAAGTCCAAAACCAGCTGACACAGTCTAAAGATAAGGGGTGAGCCATTTAGGACTGAGATGAGGAGAAGCTTCTTCACTCAGAGAATTCCCTACTGCAGAGAGTTGTTGATGCTAGTTCATTGGATATATTCAAGAGGGAGTTTGATATGCCCTTACAGCTGAAGGGGTCAAGGGGCACGGAGAGAAAGCAGGAAAGGGGTACTGAGGTGAATGATCAGCCATGAGTTTATTGAATGGTGGTGCAGGCTCGAAGGACCGAATGGCCTACTCCTGCACCTATTTTCTCTGTTTCCATGTTTCTATGTTTCTAAGATTCACTGCAAAAAAAAATCATCGGCAAGAAATCTGCAAAGAACTATCCAAATAAGACATTCATGTTTCAAATCATGTTTCTAATGAATACTATTGGATTGTATACTCTCCACTTTTTTAACTTTGGAAAGATAGATTACCTACCTTGTAGTGTCAGTTTCATTCCTCAACTGGTAGATATTCTCCAGATACCTTCGGAATTTGGCCAACCTTGATTGATTCTGAGCTAAGTGCATGCATGCCCATAAAAAAATTCATCACAGCATTATTCTGAAATAGCAACACATATGGCCAGACCCAGAATTCTTAATCAAATCAGAACAAACATAGTGGGGCCTGATAAAATGATTGAAAGATAGACATATAATTTGAACAATGAAGACTCTACAAGGAAGACCATCTATTCTGACTAACATTTATCCTCAACCAACATCACTAAACAGATTATCTGCTCATTATCTCATTGCTGTTGTAAAACCTTGCTGTGCATAAATTGGCTGTTGCATTTCCCCAAATTACGACAGTGACTACATTTCAAAAGCACTTCATTGGTAGTGGTTGCGAAAGGCAATATATAAATGCAAATTATTTCCTACTTTCTTCTTACTCTATCTTGCCTCTTCATTCTGGCATCCTTCACACACTATAGGAGCCATACCAGTGTAATACCAAGTCAGCTGTAGGGAGACCTGAACTCAGGAGCACCAACCCCTGTTGCCAAGATAATTCTGCCAAAAACATTGCATTAGCCAACAAAAATAATCATCTGTTATATATTAAATTTGTTACATGGGACACACATTTCATTGTAAACTTTCATGAGAACCCCCTTGGAATGAGTGATCATAGCATGATTGAATTTCAAATTCAGATGGAGGGTGAGAAAGTTGGATCTCTAACCAGCGTACTAAGCTTAAATAAAGGAGACTATGGAGGTATGAGGGCAGAGTTGGCTAAAGTAGACTGGGAAAGCAGCTTGAAGTCTAGGACGGTTGATGAACACTGGTGTACATTTAAAGAGATATTTCACAACTCTCAAGAAAAAAATATTCCAGTGAGGAGGAAAGGGTGAAGAGAAAAGATAGCCATCCGTGACTAACTAAAGAAATAAAGGACGGCATCCGATTAAAAACAAGGGCATACAAAGTGGCCAAAACTAGTGGGAGGACAGAAGATTGGGAAGCTTTTAAAAGCCAGCAAAGAATGACTAAAAAAATGATTAAGAAAGGGAAGATAGACTATGAAAGTAAGCTAACACAAAATATAAAAACAGGTAACAAGAGTTTCGATAGGTATATAAAATGAAAAAGAGTGGCTAAAGTAAATGTTGGTCCCTTAGAGGACAAGACCAGGGACCTAGTAATAGGGAACATGGAGATAACAGAAACTCAAAGAAGTATTTTGTATCAGTTTTTACGGTAGAGGACACTAACAATATTCCAACAGTGGATAGTCAAGAGGCTATGGGGGGAAGGAACTTAACACAATCACAATCACTAAGGAGATGGTACTCAGTAAGATAATGGGACTGAAGGCAGATAAATCCTCTGCACCTGATGGCTTGCATCCTAGGGTCTTGTGTAGCGGCAGGCATTGTGGATGCATTGGTTGTAATTTATCAAAATTCCCTGGATCCTGGGGAGGTCCCAGCAGATTGGAAAACTGCAAATGTAACACCCCTATTCAAAAAAGGAGGCAGACAAAAGCAGAATACTATAGACCTGTTAGCCTAACATCTGTGGTTAGAGGATGTTGGAGTCCATTATTAAAGATGCAGTAACAGGACATTTGGAAAAGCAAAATTTGGTAAGGCAGAGTCAGCATGGATTGATGAAGGGGAAGTCATGTTTGACAAATTTGCTGGAATTCTTTGAGGATGTAACGAATAGGGTGGATAAAAGGGAACCAGTGGATGTGGTGTATTTGGACTTCCAGAAGGCATTTGACAAGGTGCCACACAAAAGGTTACTGCACAAGATAAAAGTTCACGGGGTTGGGGGTAATATATTAGCATGGATAGAAGATTGGTTAACAAACAGAAAACAGGGAGTCGGGATAAATGGTTCATTCTCAGGTTGACAACCAGTAACTAGTGGAGTGCCGCAGGGATCAGTGCTGGAACCCCAACTATTTACAATCTATATTAACAACTTGGAAGAAGGGACTGAGTGTAACGTAGCCAAGTTTGCTGACGATACAAAGATGGGAGGAAAAGCAATGTGTGAGGAGGACATAAAAAATCTGCAAAAGGACATAGACAGGCTAAGTGAGTGGGCAAAAATTTTGCAGATGGAGTATAATGTTGGAAAGTGTGAGGTCATGCACTTTGGTAGAAAAAAATCAAAGAGCAAGTTATTATTTAAATGGAGAAAGATTGCAAAGTGCTGCAGTACAGCGGGACCTGGGGGTACTTGTGCATGAAACACAGAAGGATAGTATGCAGATACAGCAAGTGATCAGGAAGGCCAATGGAATCTTGGTCTTTATTGGAAAGGTGATGGAGTATAAAAGCAGGGAAGTCTTGTTACAACTGTACAGGGTATTGGTGAGGCCACACCTGGAATACTGCGTGCAGTTTTGGTTTCCATATTTCCGAAAGGATATGCTTGCTTTGGAGAAGGTTCACTAGGTTGATTCCGGAGATGAGGGGGTTGACTTATGAGGAAAGGTTAAGTAGGTTGGGCCTCTACTCATTGGAATTCAGAAGAATGAGAGCTGATCTTATCGAAACGTATAAGATTATCAGGGGGTTTGACAAGGTGGATGCAGAGAGGATGTTTCCATTGATGGGGGAGACTAGAACTAGAAGGCATAATCTTAGAATAAGGGGCCGCCCATTTAGAACTCAGATGAGGAGAAATTTCTTCTCTCTGCGGCTGTGAATCTCTGGAATTCGCTGCCTCAAAGAGCTGTGGAAGCTGGGACATTAAATAAATTTAAAACAGAAATAGACAGTTTCTTAAATGATAAGGGGATAAGGGGCTATGGGGAGTGGGCAGGGAAGTGGAGCTGAGTCCATGATCAGATCAGCCATGATCTTATTAAATGGCGGAGCAGGCTCGAGGGGCCGTATGGCCTACTCCTGCTCCTATTTCTTATGTTCTTATGTTCTTATAGTAACTGTAGTACTGGTTACACCTGTAGGTGGCATCATGATCAGACGTTTCAAATTTAAAGGATGTCACACCTTGCCTGTCACAGATTCATCCAGCTTGGTGTTCCACGTAGTAGCTGCTAATTGTACAGTTATATATATGCTCAATTTATTGAATCATAATTAATTTCTATTAGTTTTATGGAAAACATTTTCTTTGTATTTTTGCTTCCTTAGTTTTAAAGATCTTTTTCCTTTCATTGTCAATTTATGCCATACATATATGCACATTAAATAAGATTTGCCTATGTCATTTCAATTTATATGATTTCAAAGTTTAGACATGTATTCATTCTTTTTAATATTTGTGGAAATGTTATATGTTTTAAACAGTTCTTTGTCGATAAACTATTATTAAAAGGAAACCTGTTTCTTTTTCAAATGTTCTTATTTTTAAAAATCTATTTGTGATCTTTTGTACGTGGCACGACAATGGATTTATGGTGGGTGGGCTGGTTAAATGAAAAGTGAATTTTAATACCAAGGATTTAAATGTTTTCATTTTTGTCTTGTGTTTGATTCTGGAGATTAGTTTTGCATGAATTTGAGGAACTTTTTTGCACATTTTTCCCTGTGTTCAAAAATCAGTCTTACAATTCACGTTGCTAAACAATTGTGGTTGCTGTCTATAACCCAAGTTAACGGACTTCTGAGGAGTGGAATTAATTTCCACAGATTTTCCCCTGTGTTTAAAGTTTTGTGTTGTGAAAATGGTGGCTATCAGTTTCTGGGCAGATTCCATTGTGAAAATAAAGGTGGGTGATATTGTAGATGTGTAACTAAGCGGTCTTGGTGAGGGATAGGTTATGGGGTTTGAAGCTCAGCAGACTGAAGTTGTGCAAATGTCGGATTCAGTGAGATTGTGCTCAGTGCAGTGGGTAGGGTGAAACGGATTGAAAGGATTTGAACTGGGAAATATGGTGATGATGCATTCAAGTTGCTTGCAGACAAAGAATGGTTAGAGGTGTAGATGGAGAGGATGGAGGAGATGAGAGTGAGTGTGATGATGGCAATTTTGAAGGAAATGGAACAGTGACAGTGCAAAAGGAGCCATTAACAATGTTGGTAAACACTGGGGCAAGGAAAGTCAATTGAGTACAAGGAAAGGAAAGGACTTGCATCGATATAGTGCTCTTTACATCCTCAGGATGTTGCAAAGCACTTTACACCCAATTAATTACTCCTGACGTGTAGTTGCTCATTATAGGCAAATGCAACAGACAATTTACACAAAACAAGGTTCCACAAGCAGTCATGTGATAAATGATCAGTTAATATATTTTAATAATGTTAGTTCAAGGATAACATTGGTCAGGAAATTAGGAAAACTCGTCCTGCTCTTCTTCAAGTAATGCTATGAAAACTTTAATATTCTTGTAAAGATAGGTATAGCCTCAATATAATGATTTATCTGAAAGATGGTGGGGTCGAAATTCAACTCCCCAAAAAAGCCCCTTACCACCAGAAAGCAGCGGCCAGGCGGCCAGGTCGAGCAGTAGCCGACTTCCGGTCCAATGGCCGCCGCCAGCGAAATTTAGCTCGGGGGGTTTTCTGGTGGTCCCCACTTCTACCCCACCACTGCCAATCAGTTGGTCCGATGTGCTTCATCAAAGCACTGCCGATCTCCCACACCTCCATCGTACCTCCAGCCAAATTCACCTGCAAAAATCCACGATTGGCCGAGTGGCATCCCCGACAGCTTTTTCTATCGGTGCACCTTGTTTTCTGTGTGGCTACGCAGCAGCCATTAAAGGCGAGGGCACACTGCTGCGGCCTGCATCTTTTTTTGCCGGACGACTTCCAGGTCTGCCGGACAATTATGCCCCTCCGGGTTTGGCCGGGCCTCCTACAGGCAGCCTGGCATGCCATCTTGGGTGCCAGACCGCTGGCCCAGCCGAAACCCTCCCTAGTGGCCCAATAGACCGAACCTAAAGAATCGCTGCTTCACTCCCCTTTAAGTGAAGGGGAGAGACATGGTGGTGCACACAGGTAATGATGTCATCACCGCTCCACTGCTGAGTGACAGTAGCAGATACTCCATCCCGCCTCCACTTCCGCCCCTCTAGAGTACTTACCTCTACACATATGCCTCCATTATGACTGACTTCCAGACCGCTTATAAAAGAAAAACGATAAAGAGCTTAATTTACCGAAAGAGGTGACTTCATCCGATGCGGCGGAAAAAACACTTCAGGAGCGGAAGGTATGGAGGTGAATTTCGGCCCCGTTTACCTCTGACAATGCAGCAGCCCTTCAGTACTGTGCTGAATTGTCCGCCGGGATTATAAGCTTAAGGCTGTGGAGTGCAGTTTGAAACCATGACCTTCTAACCAAAGAGCACTACCACTGAGCCACGGCTGACAGCAAGGTTGTAAATGGGGTCAAGATCAAATTAACAGAGGGTGGTTGTAGAAGAAATGTACTTTTTGTTTGTGTTGAATTTTTAACTTGCATATTACTAGAAACAGCACATGTGATAAATGGTGTTTTTTGTGAATGGGGGATCTGCAAGACATGTTACAGCAGATGATGCTCAATGAATATATATTTGGGGTAGTGGTCTCTGTGAAACAAATATATTCTCATGAATTAAGGCAGACTGAATGCAGAGGCATTGGACTAGATTTTTCTTTTTGGTGAATTTATCACCAAAATAGCACCAAAACTGTACTTTCTCTGGTTAGTGTACACGTCCCAGAACCAGCTCATTTGTTTTTAGTGCACCTTCATTACATATTCATGACAGATTCCTGGTCACTATTAGTGACATCTGTAAGCAATCTGCCTCGGGGGAAAGGAACATCCAGGACTGCTGCTGCACCAGTAACAATATGACTCACAGCAATTTCTGAGGTTGCTGCTTCTTCAGGTCACCAGGCCCATAAATTTACAAAGGGCGAAATTGGCATGCTGTGTTAGCACCTCCGGGGGCGCTCACAAGGCGCAAAAGTGTTTTTACAGGGGGTGGGGGAGGGGGGGGGAGGTAGGTGCATGCTACCAGCTCCCGCGAAATTGTGCAGGAGTTTGCGGAGGTGCAAAACCAATAGCGCCCCGCTCCCACAGATAGCGTACTGGACTGCTGCGCCTCTGGCAATGACGTCATCGCGGTGCGCGCCAACCCCTTTTCGCCCCGCCGCAGCCCGTTTTCACCCCGTGGCAAAAATTGGTCAGCGCCCCATACGGCTGCCGCAGGTGATGTCAGCGGCAGCCTTGCGGGTCACAAACCGGGCTGCATTCTGTTCACAGGGCGAAAGTTAAAGGGGAGGCGCATGGCGCCATTTTACATTTTCGGCCAATTTAGCGGCCAGGCCTCGGTGCAGTTTTCCATGGGCTCCGTGCCACAATGGTGCAGCCAGGCACTCCGCTTTGGTGCCGGGCTGGGGCCACGGCATCCCACATCCTCGGTAGCCTACTGGTGGCCCCTCAAAACCCCAGCAGAGCTCGCAGTGTGCCCTCCCTTTTAACAGAAGGGGAGAGACCTGTGACTACATCAGCGCTATGCGGAGAGGCCGCATAAAGCTCTGAGTTGCGATCACTTAGTGCCCCGAGCCACCCTCGAGAGGATGTGGAACGCCTAACATTGCACTCCACTTCCTCTCGGGCGGCAGTAACCCCAATTTCGAGGATGGGGCGGGACTTCTGCGCCAGGTGCAGGAAGTCCCGCCTCACCTCGGTTACTTCCCCCAAACAGGGCATACCAAATTGCGGGCTCCAAAGACTTTTCAGTTGAGGTGTTACTGTTTGTAATCCAACAAATGAGCACCATGGTTTCAAGGCCGTGGAAGGAGAAGGCCTTAGCAGTGAGTGCCACCCCAATTAAGGTATGTCTTCTGAAACCTGAGTTGTCTTCCATATAAGAGCACATGGAGTGACTTTACTCTCTCTACTTTCTTCTTAAAGGGAAATAATCCAGAACCAAAGATAACTACATACAGTCATGTATGTTGACCATGTATACTAACTGTATAGTCACATAAGGTGTGCCACCAGAGGGCACTGCAGTGAGAGACCTGGGGGTCACCTGCATCGGTGTGCAGGGTCCAGTATAAAAGACTGCCCACCATGCTTGTGCCTCACTCTGGAGTTACAATAAATGGGACTAAGGTCACAACAGCTCAAGTACAATACTGGACATCGTGGAGTCATTCATAAGAGTATTAAAGACATAACAACTGGCGACGAGATTACGAACTTTCAAGCAAAAATGACTAACGTTGGCGCATTAGAAAAGTTCTCACAGGGTGAAGATTGGGAAGCCTTTATGGAGCGGCTCGATTAATATTTCGTAGCAAATGACCTGGTAGACGATGATCCGGCCACGCTGGCAGATAAACACAGAGCGTTCCTGTTGACCAGATGCGGGCTCGCAGTCTACAGCCTCATCAGGGATTTGCTTGCACCAGAGAAAACAACGACCAAGTCATACAAGGAACTGAAAGTGCTAATTCGGGGCCAACTCAAACCGAAGGAGAGCATCCTCATGGCCAGGTATTGATTTTATACACACTGCCGCCCCGAGGGCCAGGAAATCGCGAAGTACACTGCTGACCTCAGGAGGCTGGCAGGACCGTGTGAATTTGCCGCATCCCTCACCAATGCATTGCGGGACGTCTTCGTAATTGGCATCGATCATGAGGCTGTTCTTCACAGGCTATTGTCTGCCAAAACCACCGTCACTCTGCAGAAGGCCATCAGCATCAGCCAGGTGTTCATGACCTCAAGCTGCAGCTCCAAGTAGATGATGACTCACTCTCAGGACTCAAACCCGGCAAGTACTGTAAATAGAATGGTGCCTTTCACAGGCAAAACTGTTGAACGTGAATCTGCCCAGGGCAGAGCGTACATGCCTCCGAGTCCTTTAACTCAGCATCCGCCGAGGGGTGCAAACATAAGTCGAGTAGCACCATGCTAGCGTTGTGGAGGTAATCACAGGGCTCACCAGTGTCGGTTCAGAGACTATGTGTGCAAAGGCTGCAGCACAAAGGGCCACCTCCAGCGAATATGCAAAAGAGCTGTGACTCACCACTTGGAAGAGGAGTCAGCAGATGGCTGTGAATCCAGCATGGATTACGAGGAGATGGCTAGAGAGGCAGCTCAGTCCCAGGACGAAGTGTATGGAGTATATACCTGCATCACAGATTGATAATGGAAGTCGAGATAAATGGCGTTCCAGTCTTCATGGAAGTGGACACGGGAACGAGTCAGTCAGTAATGAGGCAGGAAGCCTTTGAGAGGCTATGGAACAATCAAACTGAACGACCCAAGCTGGTCCCAGTTCAGGCAAAGCTGTGCACCTACACCAAGGAACTGATATCAGTTGTTGATAGTGCGGATGTAAGTGTATTCCATGATGCCGCAGTGCACAATTTACCATTTTGGATTGTTTCAGGTGATGGACCAACGCTACTTGGAAGAAGATGGATGGGGAAGATTCATTGGAACTGGGAAGACTTCATCCCTCCAGCGATCGACGTCCCCCATGCTCAGAGGCAGAGCAAGCCCCCATCTTCAGTTGGACCAGGCACCGGAGAGCAGATCCGCACAGCCCCCGAGGCACAGACTGCTCATCACGACTGGATGGCGATGATCCGGCCGAGACGACCCGAACGCACCTTCCCAGTTTCAGTGGCAGGACTCCTGGGGAGGAAGATTGGATCCGAGGGCGCCTACCCAGCTTCAGTGGCAGAATCCCTGGGAAAGAAGATCGCGGCAGTTGACATCATGAACAGGGAAAAGATGGCGACCAAACCACGAGGTGCAGCACTAATGGAGCAACGATACGTGTTTCCATGCAATGAAGACGATTGGGGTAAAAGTAGTAAGGCCATTTTAAACAAGGCCAGCAACCCGCCATTTTTGAATGAACTGCTTGAAATTGGTAACCAATGTAAAAGTCCAGCTGAAAAGATCAAAATGTTGTTGAGCGATGTCGGGTGCAAATTGCAATCAGCCAATGTAGCGGGCGAACACCTAATGGTCGTATAGAGGTCCAGCGGGCTACACAATGCTGTAGCCTGCGTCCCCGGGACCAGAACGATGTATCATAAAGTATCTCCACAGCTGACAGAAGTAGACAAGCCGCAGAGTAAACAATCCCCGGAGAGCAGAGGCACCGGTAGTGATACTCTGTCTCAGATCGGTTTAACATTGCAGGCACCACCACGGGCCAGAAACAGTAAACTGTGCCTATGCTCGCAGTCGGCTACCGTCGCCCACCACGGCAATGCCCAATAGCGAAGCGTCACCCGCAACGGCTCCTCCGAACGGGACCTGGACCGGCCAGGATCCCAAACTAGAGAGTGCTCACAACGGTGCCCTCAAGGAAAGCGAGTCAGCAGTCCCCTGTGAACTGCTAGACAAGACAAGGCAGCCCCACCGTCGCTTAGACGAAACGTTCACTCGCTCAGACTGCTTCCCAGTGAGCAGTAGCGACACTGTGCAAACGAAAAGGACAGGGAGGTCACAGACACATCAGCTGTCTTTGTGCCTGCCCGAGACTAGGGGTAACGGCAAGAGCCCTGAGCTCCGGTAACTCAAGCAAAATGAACTCACCTTGCCCACAGACCCACTAGCATGGGGCGCTGCTCTGCCACCAGACGACCTCGATCTCATCCGGCCGTGCTGGAACTAAACTGTCCTTGTGTCCCTGTACTGATATACACCACACAAAAACAAATGCAACTGTAATCCACCCAACAAATGTACCAAGATGTAAATGTAAATCCCATGTGATGAACTTGAATGCAACTTGCATGTAACAGGCCATTAGCATAATCTCTGTGTGGGAGAGAGAATGGAGTAGTCATGGACTCACAACCAGAAACCACAGAGGCCTCCACTGGCAACAAATCTCACTACCAACCCACCCAAGCTAGAAGCGACCCTCCAATGGTCAACCAGGAAGAGCAAAGCCCAGGTCACCGTCAATGTACGAGTCAATTTGCATTAAAGACTTGGGGGGGGGGAGTGATGTCATGTACGTAGACCATGTATACGAACTGTATAGTCACATAAAGTGTGCCACCAGAGGGCACTGCGGTGGGAGACCTGAGGTGTGCAGGGCCCAGTATAAAAGGCTGCCCACCGTGCTTGTGTCTCACTCTGGAGTTACAATAAATGGAACTAAGGTCACAACAGCTCAAGTACAATACTGGACCTCGTGGTGTCATTCATAAGAGTATTAAAGACATAACACATACCATATCAGTCTCCCAAGAATCCTACTGCAAATAGTCAGGCAATCACCTCAGAATATTCTGCCACTGTAGTAAAAGTAAATGGCTAAGACTGAAAGGGCAACAAGGCGAAGCATGCTGGCCTTAAATAGTAGGAACGTTGACAGATTAGTTGTCAATGAGATAATCTTGTCACCGAAGAGATATCTGCAGAACGATTTGAGGCAAAACGAGAGCAAGCCTTTGTGAATAGACAGCAAAATTATCTCGAAATTGGAGCCTTGGAAGTTGTGAAGGAGAATTTAATGTCAGCAAGTGTCTGAGTTGGTGCCAAAGGAGACTATGATGGCTGACCTACCAATTTTCAAGGCCTCTATGTTTAAGTGTTGGGCCAGCCAACAGAACGACTGAGCTGGTGTTCGAATGATAGCTACTTCTACAGGGCAAGAATTAGAGCGACTGGCATCTTTATTATTTTATGTATCAAGAAAGTAGAGAAATATATATATATCACTGCATTATGTTGTTTACTGGTCATTCATCTGCCTTATGTAAATAATACCATTGGTTGGTTCAGAGCCTAATGGCTAAAATTTGGGTGCACCTAGTTTGGAGACTTTGTGCCAGGCACAGAAGTCTCACCTCTCGCAAGAAATTGGGTTACTGCCCCTGAACTGAAGGATATCCTTATTAGACGCGAGATTGTGTTTGGGAAATTGATGGGATTGAAGGCCGATAAGTCCCCGGGGCCTGATTGTCTGCATCCCAGAGTACTTAAGAAAGTGGCCCGAGAAATAGTGGATGCACTGATGATCATTTTCCAACAGTCTATCGACTCTGGATCAGTTCCTATGGACTGGAGGGTAGCTAATGTAACACCACTTTTTAAAAAAGGAGGGAGAGAGAAAACGGGTAATTATAGACCAGTTAGCCTGACATCAGTAGTGGGGAAAATGTTGGAATCAATTGCACAGAGCAATTGTACCAAACCTACCCATCAGACGAAGGGTCAACATTAAAAGTGCTCTCTTCAAGTGGCATGCAAATATTGTAAGGGCCACTTACGAGGTCTAACAATCAATCATTTTAGTTTAAATGTGATCTATTTTTGTACATATCACTCTTTAGAATAATTAATTACTTCATGTTAAAATAGGTTTACATACAACCTCGAGAATTCTTGCCAACCATAAATGTCACTCATAATATTTACGAGGGTTGATAACTGAACAAATCAGTCAGGTTCAAAATTATCAATCATTTTGAAAATAATACCTCGTGATGATTCCAAGCTATATAGCCATATGATAAGTATAAGGGAGTATGATTACTTTTGAAGATATCTGAAATAATAAAGCAAATGGGCAAAGGAATGGCAGTCAGATTCTAATGAGAATAAATTTAAGATAATGCGTACTGTAACAGGAAAAGTACACTTTATCTATATGCTAAAGCGACAATGCCCAACTTCAATATGGTTCAACAAGTACTCTCCCTTAAAGGAGTGATGCTGCTGAGGTCTCACAGAGGGTTGGCCCATCCAAACTCTTTATAGCAAAACAAACTAACAAAAGTAATTACCAAAATCAAATCAAAACAATAAAAGCAGGGTCAATCAAAACAAAAGTCACCCAGGACCAATCCATATCTTGAAGCACTGGTAAGCAGTAAAAAGAATCCTGCCCAGCGAACCTCTACATCCTGGGCTCATGAATGACAGGCCCAGGCGCAGTCCCACCAGGGCGTCCTCCAATCCAATTCCATGAAGTGGTTCTATTTTTAAATTGGTGAGATTCGACAAAGTCCAACTCCAAACATCAAGTGCTTCCCTTAAATGAGCAACCCTACAAAAATTCCTGGTTTTAAGCAAAAAAGCAAAATAACAGAATCAAACCAAGATGTTAAATCTAAAACAAAAATATTGCAGTGCACATCGAAAACATGCTCAGCGTTGAACTTTAGCCCAAAACATGGGACAGCAGTCAGAGGAATCCTGCCCTATAATTCTGGACCTGTGAATGGCAGACTTGACCAGGCCCAAAAGCAGAAGCACCAGTTCTTTCTTTCTGACACAAGAGATCAGATTTTCAGTAGGCCGGTGGGTAATGTGTCCAACCCAATTAGAAAGCAACAAGTGCATTTGGGGCAATACAATTACATTTAAACAAAATCAAAATAATAAAATACCTTATCTGGCAAAAGCAAGTCAAAACAGCTACAGCAGGCAAAACCAAAATTAAAATTCCACGAAGCACCAGTCACAGAAGGCATCCAGGAAGGCAGCAGATACAGCATGTTGGTGCTCAAGGGTCGTAACAACACTGCACAGGGATCTTTCCCACAATGGACCTGTGGAGCTGCAGATTTGGCCAGGCCAAAGGCCATTCTCACAAGAGAATGATCAACATCCTTTGATCTAACATTATGAAGTGTCATATTTTAGGATCGGCTAAACCCAGCCTCCGTGAGATGAAACAAGTGTCTCACTTTAAATTCTTAAGCTAATGGGAAAGGGAAACAAGGCAACACAAATGAGTAAGATAACAAGCTCAAAATCAGATGCAATCAAAGCAAAATTTCCATGGGGTTAGATTTTTGTCTTCACCGCTGGGATTTAGTCGCTCCAAATTGATTTTTTAAACAAAATTAATTCAAATACCTAAATAAATCAAAACAGTAAAATCAGTGAAAATTAAAATTAAAATTCCAAGTTGTATCCTTCGGTCACAGAAATCATCCATGAATTGATAAACACTGCACCACCAACTTTTTAGTAATTGAGATTGAGGAGATAACACTGGTGGTGTCACAGCACACTGGTGGTACAGCACACTGGTAGTGGTACAGCACACTGGTGGTGGTGCAGCACACTGGTGGTGGTGCAGCACACTGGTGGTGGTACACACAGGTGGTGGTACAGCACACTGGTGGTGGTACAACACACAGGTGGTGTCACAGCACACAGGTGGTGTCACAGCACACAGGTGGTGATACAGCACACAGATGATGGTGCACACAGGTGGTGTCACAGCACACAGGTGGTGTCACAACACACAGGTGGTGTCACAGCACACAGGTGGTGTCACAACACACAGGTGGTGTCTCAACACACAGGTGGTGTCACAACACACAGGTGGTGTCACAGCACACAGGTGGTGTCACAACACACAGGTGGTACAACACACAGGTGGTGTCACAACACACAGGTGGTGTCACAACACACAGGTGGTGGTACAACACACAGGTGGTGGTACAACACACAGGTGGTGTCACAACACACAGGTGGTGTCACAACACACAGGTGGTGGTACAACACACAGGTGGTGTCACAGCACACAGGTGGTGTCACAACACACAGGTGGTGTCACAACACACAGGTGGTGGTACAACACACAGGTGGTGTCACAGCACACAGGTGGTGTCACAACACACAGGTGGTGTCACAACACACAGGTGGTGGTACAACACACAGGTGGTGTCACAACACACAGGTGGTACAACACACAGATGGTGGTACAACACACAGGTGGTGTCACAACACACAGGTGGTACAACACACAGATGGTGGTACAACACACAGGTGGTGTCACAACACACAGGTGGTGTCACAACACACAGGTGGTGTCACAGCACACAGGTGGTGTCACAACACACAGGTGGTGTCACAACACACAGGTGGTGGTACAACACACAGGTGGTGTCACAACACACAGGTGGTGTCACAGCACACAGGTGGTGTCACAGCACACAGGTGGTGGTGCAGCACACAGGTGGTGGTACAACACACAGGTGGTGTCACAACACACAGGTGGTGTCACAACACACAGGTGGTGGTACAACACACAGGTGGTGTCACAACACACAGGTGGTGTCACAGCACACAGGTGGTGGTACAGCACACAGGTGGTGTCACAACACACAGGTGGTGGTACAACACACAGGTGGTGGTACAACACACAGGTGGTACAACACACAGGTGGTGGTACAGCACACAGGTGGTGGTACAACATACAGGTGGTGGTCCAGCACACAGGTGATGGTGCAGCACACAGGTGGTGGTACAGCACACAGGTGGTGGTACAACACACAGGTGGTGGTGCAGCACACAGGTGGTGGTACAGCACACAGGTGGTGGTACAACACACAGGTGGTGGTGGTGCACACAGGTGGTACAACACACAGGTGGTGGTACAGCACACAGGTGGTGGTGCAGCACACAGGTGGTGGTACAACACACAGGTGGTGGTACAACACACAGGTGGTGTCACAACACACAGGTGGTGGTGCACACAGGTGGTGTCACAGCACACAGGTGGTGGTACAGCACACTGGTGGTGGTACAGCACACATGTGCTGGTACAACACACAGGTGGTACAGCACACAGGTGGTGGTGCAGCACACAGATGGTGGTACAACACATAGGTGGTGTCACAGCACACAGGTGGTGTCACAACACACAGGTGGTACAACACACAGGTGGTGTCACAACGCACAGGTGGTGGTGCACACAGGTGGTGTCACAGCACACAGGTGGTACAACACACAGGTGGTGTCACAACGCACAGGTGGTGGTGCACACAGGTGGTGTCACAGCACACAGGTAGTACAACACACAGGTGGTGTCACAGCACACAGGTGGTGGTGCAAACAGGTGGTGTCACAGCACACAGGTGGTGTCACAACACACAGGTGGTACAACACACAGGTGGTACAACACACAGGTGGTGGTGCACACAGGTGGTGTCACAACACACAAATGGTGTCACAGCACACAGGTGGCACAACACACAGGTGGTGTCACAGCACACAGGTGGTGGTACAACACACAGGTGGTGTCACAGCACACAGGTGGTGGTACAACACACAGGTGGTGTCACAGCACACAGGTGGTACAACACACAGGTGGTGTCACAGCACACAGGTGGTACAACACACAGGTGGTGGTGCACACAGGTGGTGTCACAGCACACAGGTGGTGTCACAGCACACAGGTGGTGTCACAACACACAGGTGGTGTCACAGCACACAGGTGGTGTCACAGCACACAGGTGGTGTCACAGCACACAGGTGGTGTCACAACACACAGGTGGTACAACACACAGGTGGTGGTGCACACAGGTGGTGTCACAGCACACAGGTGGTGTCACAGCACACAGGTGGTGTCACAACACACAGGTGGTACAACACACGGGTGGTGTCACAGCACACAGGTGGTACAACACACGGGTGGTGTCACAGCACACAGGTGGTACAACACACGGGTGGTGTCACAACACACAGGTGGTACAACACACGGGTGGTGTCACAACACACAGATGGTACAACACACAGGTGGTGTCACAGCACACAGGTGGTGTCACAGCACACAGGTGGTACAACACACAGGTGGTGTCACAGCACACAGGTGGTACAACACACAGGTGGTGGCGCACACAGGTGGTGTCACAACACACAGGTGGTACAACACACAGGTGGTACAACACACAGGTGGTGTCACAACACACAGGTGGTGGTACAACACACAGGTGGTGTCACAACACACAGGTGGTGTCACAACACACAGGTGGTACGACACACAGGTGGTACAACACACAGGTGGTGGTGCACACAGGTGGTGTCAGAACACACAGGTGGTGGTGCACACAGGTGGTACAACACACAGGTGGTGTCACAGCACACAGGTGGTGTCACAGCACACAGGTGGTACAACACACAGGTGGTGTCACAACACACAGATGGTGTCACAGCACACAGGTGGTACAACACACAGGTGGTGTCACAGCACACAGGTGGTGGTGCACACAGGTGGTGTCACAACACACAGATGGTGTCACAGCACACAGGTGGTGGTACAACACACAGGTGGTACAACTCACAGGTGGTGTCACAGCACACAGGTGGTACAACACACAGGTGGTGTCACAGCACACAGGTGGTACAACACACAGGTGGTGGTGCACACAGGTGGTGTCACAGCACACAGGTGGTGTCACAGCACACAGGTGGTGTCACAACACACAGGTGGTACAACACACAGGTGGTGGTGCACACAGGTGGTGTCACAGCACACAGGTGGTGTCACAGCACACAGGTGGTACAACACACAGGTGGTGTCACAGCACACAGGTGGTGTCACAACACACAGGTGGTACAGCACACAGGTGGTGTCACAGCACACAGGTGGTACAACACACAGGTGGTGTCACAACACACAGGTGGTGTCACAACACACAGGTGGTGGTACAACACACAGGTGGTGTCACAATACACAGGTGGTGCAGCACACAGGTGGTACAACACACAGGTGGTGTCACAACACACAGGTGGTGCAGCACACAGGTGGTACAACACACAGGTGGTGTCAGAGCACACAGGTGGTGCAGCACACAGGTGAGGAAGATCAAGTCAGGTGGTGATAAATCATTTTTTATACCACTTAGAAACCCGACTGGACAACTGGACTGCACTGGTGTTGTTCTTTATTTAAGTACATATAACAACAATTTAACAATGTCATATTCCAAAAATAGGTTAATAAATGTTTGTTTAAACCACTTGCTTCACTCCTTTTGACTTTCAAACAAATTTTTTTTCACGCAGCCAGTATAATTTTGTATGCATTATTAGTGATCGGTACTAAGGTGTACATTTAGTAAAATGTGCAGAACCACAGAAGCTGACTTAATTTGCAGTCTCCCTGGAACAAATTAAAAACATTAATCTTGTGGTATTGTTTTGATTGTGGTGCAGATATTCTACTACAGTCTTCAATGGATTGAAAGCTTTAATTGTGTTGTAAAAAGGATATTTTTTAAAAAAGCTGTTTCGTTTTTACTTCAGAATCTTGTTGCTTTTCTGGCACATATCCATTTTATTCTGTTATTTTAAACTGTGACATGATAAGCTAAATCTATTGATGTCAACATATAAAAATGTACTTACCTTTATGTTTGCTGTTCATTTTAATATATACTGTTCTGTATATTGTGAAATACACATCTTTAACATAGATGACATAGCTCTTTAAAACTCTATATTCTAGTCCAAAGTCGATACAACTCAAAAGTTTCATCGGCCGGTTATGATAAAGCAGAAACTCTCAGTATAGTATTACATTTCTCTGCTGTTGTAAAGGTACCTTTGAATGATGCTTTGTTATAATGTATACAGCATGGAGGCCCTGACCTGCAAGAAACCACCTGCTGCAGGTCGGGGCCATAAAAGGAGCGGAGGTGCAGTGGCCCTAGAGCAGCAAGGAGGTATGCCATTTCAGGGAGCAGCGCGAGCTGGTGCAGGAGGGCAATGACTTGGAGAAGGGCGACTGGATTGAACGTCACCAAAATCAAGATCGCTGATTGAAGCATGGGCAGGTACAGCAGAAGCGGCGAGGTCAGGGCGAAGGAGCGGCTAGAGATTTTACAGCGACGTGATTGGGGCCCAGGAGAGGCGTGAATTCGGGGCTCAGAAGTGGCGAGAGCCCAGGGTCAGCATGGGTCAGCCCACACTGCGATATGTGTGCACACTAGGTCCATGCAGCAGAGCTGGTCTCCAGTCGTTTTGGTTAATCCTTGCCACTGGAACAAGACCTAGTTCTGTCAAGCCCATGTGGTGACTGGTGTGCAACGGTCACCACATGTTAAAAAAATCCACGCACAGGCATCTTCCACCCTTCAATATATATCTCGGGACCTGGAATGTCAGGTCCTTCATTGAAACACCTGTGAACTCATCCCTTTTTGGTGTGAAAGCAAGTCATCCTTGATACGAGGGACCGCCTAAGAAGACAGAGTATTCCCTTCCCATCTAATGTGGTGAGCTAAAAACTGAGTATCACCTTTGCTCAAATCATGTTGCGTAACAGAATTTCAATTGAAATCATGTGAGTCAATTATGGCAACCTGCTTTTTGCTCCAATCTGCCCTGATAACAGCAGCTTGTATTTATAATGGGCCTCACATAGAAAAAGATCCCATAGCACTTTATGGAGGGAGGACATCTAACAGTATTCAGGAAACATAAAGGGTTGTACCAAAAGCATAATTAAAGAAATAGGCCGGGAAATTCCTGAAGTCCGTCCTGCCAGCCTAAGTGCGGCAAAGTAGAAATCCTGCCCACCCTTGCTCAATGAGGGAGACCCCACCCTAAATTCCAGGGATAAGGTGATTTGCATAGCTATAGTGGGCAACCGGAGACTAAAAGGCCTAATCAGCAGTGGCCGCTCTGACTTGATCTTCCCTTCTAAATTGAATCCTCTGGAGGCCCAAATGGGCAAAGACATTTTTTAAAACTCTTTGGCTCCCACCGGAGCTACAGCAGCTAAAGAAGGTAATCTATCCACTCGGCAACTGATTACCTTATCCTAGTGTACATTTAGGGCATTTAGAAGACCTCGAAGGGACTCATCAGATGTCAACTTGCATGAGTTCTACTAAGGCATTTCAAGAGAGAGAAAATTCCAGGGGTAGCCTGGAAATTCTCCCCAACATTTGCTCTAGATGATCCCCTTAATAGAAATATAAATGCCCAGTCCAAATGGGGTGGAGTTCCAGCAGAGTTGGGATCTAACCCATACTCCAGGCCTCTCCGTGGGATTAAATGCATCTTACATTCTCTCCAGGTCCAGGAATTTCAAAGGTTTTTGAGATGACTTTCGAAGATGGGATGTGACAAAGCACAGCAAAGTTGTTTGGAAGGGTGTTCTTAAAAGCAGTCATGCCATGGTTAGAAAATTCTCCTCCTTGGTTGAGCCAAGGGATCACTGGTCCAGAGGAGAGTTTCATTTTTCCAACATTGGGCTCATGGAAATGTCATAGAAGATTTGATGCTGAAGAGGCTGTCATGCAGTACAGAAACAGCTGTGGTAACAATGGTGGTCACTGGGATGTAGAGCTATATGTTACTGATGTACATGTGAAAGCTCACACCATGCATGCTTTGTTATTATGTTACCAGGGGGAAGTAAGTAAGAAGGTGAAACTGCTCAAGGAGATGGCCTTTTGCCCAAAGCGTTTGGCGTTTGTCAGAGTTACGTTTATTTTTCTAGGTCAGAAATATGCCAAAAATATTTGTGCCAAGTTTCCCTGCTGTACTTTTCAAATTTAGCACCGCATAGCCTGTCCAATCGCCTTGGGAGATGGAGCCTGCTGTCTGTGCCGAAAAAACGATGCCGCACCTTCTGCGCATACGCAGAAAAAAAGGATGTTTTTGACATGATTCCTATGGGCGCGCATGCGGAGTATAGCTCTCAGTCTGCAATCGGCCATTTTTAAAGAGCCAGTTGTGTGTGTGAGAACGTTGAGTACTGTGTGAGAGCATTGGAAAGATTGGAATTGCAATAGAAGATGCAAGGCGGTGCAAGGACCCAGAATTTCTTACAGGATGAAGTGGAGGCACTAGTTACTGTGATTGAGGCCAGATGGCAGGAGCTGGACACCAGCAGATGTCACATAAAAGTTCCACCAAAAGAAATGAAAAAACCTGGAACAAACTTGCAGAAGATTACTGTGCAATGGTGACCACCCCGAGGTCGAGAGGCCAGTGCAAAAAGAAATGGCAGGACTTTGGTCAAGTAGTTAGTGTAAGTAATATTTTCATTGATTCAATACAATTGCAATTGTAATGTAAATGTGATCAGCTGTTGATGTCCCACCCAGCAGAAAGACATCCTCTCTAAAAATTGTATTTTCCTCTTTGCAGAGGAAAGTGGCCCACAACAAAAGGGAAAGCACTCGAACAGGAGAAGGCCCAGCAACTCTGCATCCACTGACACCCTTGGAAGAGAGGGTCGCTGCTTTGATGGGTCCTGCCTGGAGAAAAGCAACCACCACTGCACAAGCTGGGCCCACACTCGAGGGAAAGGGTAAGTCCTGCAAATTCCACAGTCTGGCTTTGCTAAATGTTAAGTACTGCACGGGCTAAGCATGCTTTGGTTCATAGGGATATTTCCGTCAGCAAGCTTGGGTTGATGCAATGTGCTATCATTCATCGTGGTCCTTCAAATCAGCCTGGTGCCTGCGCTGTGTGAGCCTACTCATGCCATCCTGCCCCCCCACTGCTGCTAACCATTTGTCTGTTCTGTTATATTTTGCAGAACTTGAGGCCAACCCTGACAATGCAGAAGATTCAGATGAGGACGAGCCTGAAGAGGAGAACATCTTCTAATCCCACCATCCAGATGAAGAGCATGAGGGTGAGGGAGAGGGGGAGGGGAAGGGGTTGGATGAAGCCCCCACTGTTGTACTCATTTTTGAGGAGGTGCAGGTGCCGCCCATTGAGGTGCCTGACTAGTAGTTTGAGTGTTGGTGGGACAGTCCATGGTTTCCCACCGTCCAAGGCTGGAGATTCCAGTGGGGTGCAGCGATGCACACCAGGACGTCCCACCGTCCAAGGCTGCGGGTCCCAGTGGGATGCTGCGAGCCACACCCAGGATGTGGCTCTCCTGAGGTGCAGGATCTAATAGATGTGGTTCAGATGATGATAATGAGTACAGAGAGCATTGACCTTACACGATCACTCCTGGACACCATCAGTGGGGTGGCTGACAAGGTATCGGGACTGTTGGGAGAATTAACAACACTCTCATGAGGAATGGGAACAATGTCTGGGACCATGAGTGCAGGAATACCTCAGTCAGCTGGAACCACGTCAGTGAACATGAGGGAGGGAATGTCACAGATAGTTCAAACACTCTCAGTGAACATAGGAGGGAATGTTGGAGGTTGTTGAGACACTGTCAGGGCACATGAGGGACAGCATATTGGAGTTAGCTGCTGCAATAAAGAACACGCCCAGACCCCGCGTCCATTGATAGAATCAACCGCCACTCCCACTCCAATCCCCAGACCAGCCTCTGAAGAGCCCCAAGCTGGGCCCTCCACATTGCCGCCAGCGCCTCCCCCCCGCCTCCCACCCTCTCAACAGGTGCGCACTACCCGAGAAGTTATAAAGAATAAGCTTGGTACCAACCCCAGAAACACTGAGCCACCACCCCACCTGTGGGCAGGGGTGGTGGAGTCACCAAGACCAAGCGCGGCGGGCGGTCTTAGAATAAGGTGGAGGAGAGATGGGTGCAGCCTTTCTTTGCTGCTGCTGCTGCTGTTATTATTATTGTTGTTACTGTTGTAACTGTTCTCATTTTTTGTAAGTTATGTAAATTTACAAGTTTAAAGTTTTTAAATGATCTTAGAGTTTGTAAATGATCGTAAAGTTTGTAAGTGATCTTAACTGAAAACTTTAAAGTTTGATACAAGAATATTTTTATTAAAGTTAAGTTCAGTACAAATATTTGTTAAACATTTGAATAAAATATATTTTAAATTAGGACTGAGTCATTTATATTATTTATTCCGTTATTAACACAATTTTTGAAGTAAACAAGAATAATTTCCATCATTTGTTCCATTAACACACCACAACATTACGGAACAGGTCCAAACAGTAAACATGGTCCATTTGGAATAGCTGCCGCTGAGCCTTCAGGCAGCAAAGTGTTCACGGATGAGCTGCTGGCGCAAGGCTCAAGCAACCATTAAAGGTGTTTGATGGCCCGCCCTCGTCTGCCGTCGTGCTCTGGGTTCAGGTACTTGCATGGCTTCCTCGTCCTCCTGCTTGTCATCTGCGTCTTCCTCATCATTATCATCAGCCACTCTCACCGCAGATGGTCTTCTACTATCAGCTGCTGCAGCTTCATGATGGCTAAGTTATGCAGCATGCAACACACAACAGGGAACTGACTGACAATCTCAGGGGAGTATAGCAAGTTGCCTTTGGAATGGTCCAGGCAACAGAAATGCTGTTTCAAGATGCCAATAGTCATCTCTATGATACTGCGTGTCGCAATGTGCGACATGTTGTATTCCCGGTCAGCTTCCGTCCAGGTTACGCGTCGAGACGTCATGAGCCGGGTAGCGAGGCCAGTATGTCTCCCAGTAGCCAGCTCTGCTCTTCTGGCTGCTGCTGAAACATGGCAGATATAATGCTCTCGCGTAGGATGAAAGCATCATGGGTGTTCCCAGGGTATGATGCAATGCATGTCAACACATGAGCTGTACATTAATGGAGTGGAAGCCTTTTCTGTTCCTGTACATCTCGGAATCCTCCAAAGGTGCTTGCAAGACGATTTGGGTACAATCAATGCAGCCCTGTACCTTTGGGAAGCCAGCAATCCTGGAGAAGCCCACAGCCCTGTCACGCATTGCCTGGACAGTCATGGGGAACTTTATCTAGTCATTCCTCCAGGCATATAGTGCAGCAGCCACCTGCCGAATGCAGACATGTGTTGCATGTTGAGAAATGGTGCACACATTCCCCAGTTGTAGCTTGGAAGGGTCCGGATGCATAGAATGAAAGTGCAGCTGTAACTTTCACTTCAACCGACAAAGCAGTCCTCCTGACGCTTCTAGGTTGCAGGTCTGCATTCACCAACTCACAGATCTCAGTTACAACTTCTTTGTGGAAATGCAGCCTTCTGACACAGTCTGCATCACTCAGGTGCAGATATGAATGCCTGTCTCGATATACCTGAGGTGGGTAAGCCCAGCACCCTATGGGCTCATTGCAGTCTTGTGATTTCTTCTGATCGCGTTCAACAGCACCTTCCACCCACCCACCCAAATCCCCCGGGCTCATTTGATGCCTAGTGCAGTCTTCCAATCATCACCTCCCCCTTGGGCTTGTTTTGCAGCCAAGCTCCGATCTCCTGTGTCCGAGCACGGGGCCGATTCTGCCGGCCAGAACTCCGACCCTCCAGGCCTGTTTGAAGACGTTCAATGGTGACCCGTGAGTTATAAAAAAAATGAAAAGTTCAGAATTCCATAAAACTTCTATCTATTCCGTTGTAAGGTACAAAAATTTTATTTTTATTATCCACATTTAAAGTGTTCTTATCTCTCTCCAAAACTTTGATGAAAAACAATGGCGTCTTTCTGCGCTGACTTTTCAGTGTGCGCTGCTTTCTTTTAACTCACCAGAAGGTTTTTTGGGAGTGGCCAGATACGCTGACCTAGGATAAATTTTTGGGGGCAAATCTTGAAAAATGATCAAAACTGGCACAGACATGAGGTAACACCCGTTATGACATCAAAAATAATGAAGCTAAAAAAAATCGTAACTAACTCAGTTACGCTGGCGCAGATTCCTTGGGGAAACTTTAATTTTAAAACTTATGCCAAAAAAGCGACGTGCACCAAAAAAATGGCACAAATGACTGGGGAAAATTGAGCCCTATATAATGACTACATTGGGATAGGTAGGATGACATCTCCCATTAACACCTCCAGCTTTACAATGATAAACAATTCAAGCTTTGCTGTGTTGTTTGCAATCTCTCTATGTGCTACTGCTTTGAAGCACACTCCCATGTTTGCATTTTCTTATAATTATTTCCTGTTCATTACTGATTATTGATTCAGAATTTTGCTAAAGTATCAGTTGTGTTGCATCTGGTGTGTGTGTAATTCAGAAGTATAAGATTAAGGTATTCACACTAGAAAAAACAGAGATAGCAGTGCAGACAGGAACACATGAATTCTGTCTGGAGTGCAGTTTCTTCATATGAAAATCGAGGTTGCTGTTATTAAGGGTATTTGGATAGTAATAACTGTAATTATGTGAATTACTTGTCAAGCATTGCCACACTATTTACAGTGCCTTTGCATGGTAATTTACTGTTGGCTGTAAGCTAAGTCATCCAATCAAACCTTTGATAGACTCATTGAAGTCCAACAGCTTAACAACTGGAAATGAGCCACTTGACTTTTGGCAATGAGTGTGACCTTGTTTCCTCATGCAGCAAAGGGCGAATGGCTAATTTATATCCAGTAAGGTGTGAAGGACATTTCAGTGAATAGAAGTTGTATGTTTTACTTAAATCGTTTTAAAGAGAAAAGAAGAAAACATGCATTCGAGAAAAAAAAACATACTAATAGCAAATGAATGTTAAAGTGTGTGGCTAAAATTTCCCACAAAATCAATAAAACAAGAGTAATGAAGACAACTGCCAAAGATAACTCAATAACCTCAAAACTGTGGAAAGAAAAAAAATCACAAAATAAAAGTCTGCAGTAAATGGCAAGCTCCTATTTCTTAAAATAAAGAGGTTAATGTCTCCCTTAAAACAACAGATAACTGAAATGTTGAAGGATAACATTAATCATTAATATTTATAATCATTTTCCCAACATTAAAACAGTGACTACACTTCAAAAGTACTTAATTGGCTGTAATGCACTTGGGAGGTCCTGAGATCATGAAAGGTGCTATTTAATGTGTGTTTCTTTCTTTATATACTTGTACTGATATTGCAAACTGTAATGTCTAGGCTTATATTGTATCATTCAGGATTTTCCTGGTAACTCAATCAATAGATCCACTGAGTCATGCAGACTAGGAATTTTAAATTTTTTCCCCTCTAATTTTAACTAAATTGATCTCAACCGGGTAGTAATGCAAGCAATTTAATAAGTAGGGGATAATCCAGCCAGGGTTCCCACTACTAATTGATATTGTTGCCTTTTATAAGGTTTTCATGTCTTCCTGTTCTTTTAAGTGGTAAATACCTCCGTGTGAGCTAGTCAAGATCTGTCATCCTCCCTTTACTCATTGCTCCAGAACTGTAAACCATATTGAGAAGAATTGGCATAAGGAGTGCATAATTTTTTTCTGTTCATGCAATTTTACATAATAATTTCACAGCAGCTTTTTGTGTATCCTACCAGATGGTATTTCAGTCTGTTCTTATTGTACTAAAATACTAAGAAATATTAGTGCCAAAATTGCCCTCCGCCCCATTTGGGGTGGATAATTAGATTTATTTGGTGAATTACCGCCCCAATTGATGGGGCGGGGAATAGAGGGAGATTGCCCTCTTTTCTTCTGAAAAATCATCGGGCGGTGTTTGAGGTGGCAGAGGGGCGGAAGTGAATCGGGAACGGGGCGGAAGGCAAGCGGTGACATCAATGCGACGCGGACGTGCCACGTCGCGCTGACGCTTAGCAACATCCCTCCCCTTCCCTTAAAGGAAGTTCAATGGCCGCCGATTTCTTGCGTAATGGCTACCATAATGAAAATTCCGCGGTATCCCGGCGGTGACCCGCTCCCCCCCCACCCCCCTGCCCCACCACTCCTCTACTGCCAATTCATCCTAAGTACATCATCAGAGTGTGCACTGCTGATGTTCGCCTCCGATGCCGAAATTCTGC
Organism: Pristiophorus japonicus; assembly: GCF_044704955.1. NCBI lineage: Eukaryota > Metazoa > Chordata > Chondrichthyes > Pristiophoridae > Pristiophorus > Pristiophorus japonicus. The sequence continues at coordinate 52,849,394 of NC_091985.1, read as the reverse complement.
TGAAAAAATCTTGTTCCTGCCATATGGTGCCAAAAGCTGCTTTTTTTGGCTGATGCAATGAGGTTGTAGTTCTTGTAAAGTGGCAGTGCGGCTCCCATTAAAGGAGAAGACCTACTGCCGCTGCAGCCATGTTTTATTTTGTCGACCAACTGCCATATAGGGCCGACAATTATGCCCCCCAGGTTCGGCCGGGCCGCCAACAGAACACACATTCACACACTGGCCAGTAGAAGCTGCTCTTGGGTGCCAGGCAGCTGGCCCAGCCAAAACTCTCCCTGGTGGCCCAGTGGACCTGTTAAGTATCGAATAACTCCACGAGGCTAAGTACGGTGAGCTAGTTCAGGCATGACCTGACTCCAGTTTATTTAGACTCAAAGTGAGGATTCAACATGGCTGCCAACATTATATACACGGCTTGCACGTGTCTGCCAGTGACCATTAGGACTCTGACAGTCACGCCCTCCGGTGGCAGGTAAAACCCAGTTAACATACATAACATCATTCCCCTCAAAGTCCTTGGTACAGGTTGTATTTCCAAGTTGAGACGGTCCGGGGCCTTCCGCTCCCTGGTTGATCTTCTCAGTTCGAACCCAAGCTTCAGTGAGTTAGTAGGAGCATTGCTGCATTGCAGAGCAGTCGGTCTGAAAGGACTGTCGGGGACGATAGTTTCATCTTCATCAATTACACAATGTCAACTGATGGTTGGATGTGTGTTGGTTGGTCGATGATGATGTCATCTTCAATTTGTTCTGGGTTGTCTGCGAATCGCAGTTTGGTTTGGTCGATGTGCCTCTTGCATGTTTGGCCATTTAACAGTTTGACTACAAACACGCTTTTCCCATCCTTGGCCAAAACCGTGCCAGCAACCCACTTTGGACCATGACCATAATTCAGGACATACACAGGGTCATGAACATCAATGTCACATGATTTGGCCACGTGATCATGGTATCATTGTTGCCGTTGCCTTCTGGTTTCGACATGATCATTGAGATCTGGGTGTACAAGGGAGAGCCTAATTTTGAGGCCTCTCTTCATTAACAGCTCGGCAGGAGGGACCCCTTCTCAGTCTCCCACATTCTTTTCAGTTACTGGAGTGGGGTCTCGTCTGGGAACTGAGAAGAATGTGGGACAAGCGGGTCTGTAGGGAGCCGTGAGTCACACGTTTTAGGCTCTGCTTAATGGTTTGGACAGCCCGCTCCGCTTGACCGTTAGACGCGGGTTTGAAAGGGGCAGACCTGACATGCTTGATGCCATTATGGGTCATAAATTCGTGGAACTCCGAACTGGTGAAACACGGTCCGTTGTCGCTGACAAGGACGTTGGGCAGGCCAAAGATGGCGAACATGGCCCGGAGGCCTTCAATAGTGGCTGTGGACGTGCTGGATGACATGATTTCGCATTCAACCCATTTGGAGTAAACGTCCACTACCACTAAAAACATTTTGCTGAGAAAGGGGCCGGCAAAGTCTATGTGGATCCTTGACCACGGTTTGGATGGCCATGACCACAGA